>NC_072783.1:13078041-13378041 GCF_022539595.1 Amphiprion ocellaris | reverse complement strand
CTTTTCTTTCAAAAATAAAGACATTTCTAAGTGACTCCAAACTTTTTAACGGTAGTGTGTCTTAATTGCTCCATACACTGCAAAAAAGGACTTTTAAGAAAGTAAAAAAGTCTTGTTTCTGGGAAATTGTTCTTATTTTTTGTCTAAAAAGTAAAATAATCTTGACAAGCAAGTTTTGTTCTAGAAAATGAGTCTAATTTTAAGAAAATATATCTAGCTTTTTCTCAATAAGATATTACAGCTAATATTGAGCTAGAATTACTAGTAATAAGCTACAACAACGGTATACATTTAATCCCAGCAGAGGAACAAGATTGTTTTTCTTATTTTAAGAGTAAGACAAATCGCACGTTCTCAATTTAAGAAGTTTGAATTCATCTGTTTTTATTCACTGTCAACACTGACAACAAGCTTCACATTTCACATTAACAGAACCATACACTGATCTACACTCATCTGAAAGTCACAACCAAAATCTGAACTTTTAAAAGCAAGTCTGAAAACAAAGATTGTAACTCCATGGAAGTGAATGCTGGAGGATGACAAAGATGCCAAACAACCAACTGCCAAGAGTGGTAACACTGTGGCAATCTGTAGAAGTGGAATGAGCCCTATGTGCCACTTAGGCACTATAGGGTCGAGAGAGAGAGGCTTTGTGTAGTCCAATGACATCACCCAGGTAATATTTTGTAGTGACATATGTCATATCTTTGTGAGAAAAACTGTAAAATGGAGTGAAGTCTACAAGGTTATCAGCAGATATTAGTTGTGTTGCTTGTGCCATGTTTGGAATCTCTATTTTATATGCCATGAAATCTCTGTCAAAACAAATGGTATCGTGCTGCTGAAATTCAAAACAATACAGTGATGAATTTATTATGTAGATATTTCTCACAAGTCCAAATTCAGGTAAATCATTAGAATTAACAGCACTCACAATTAATGACTTCTCCTGCATGTATTTGTTGCCATTTAGAATTATCCATTTAACAGATACTGCATGTTTTATTTCATCATTTCCAAGAAAGGTCTTCACTTTTTTCTTTTAAGTATGACATATTGCTTATTTCTGATGTTGGTCCCAATGCACACTCATTTGAAAAAATGGTGTGGTCAAAACTACTTACATTCTGACAACATTCATACATTTGATTATGCCTTATTAATGACTTACAGACATTTTTAAAATTGACTTTTGAAGCCCATTGTTTGAAAAAGCAGTGTTTTGATTCAAATCTCATGCACATGTGACGAACCATTGGTCCCAGCAGTTTAATTTGTGATGGAACATGAATCAAATAATGTTGTTTTGGTGTGATGTTGTTATGTGGAAAAATGTTCTTCACATGTTTTAAGTGCTGTTCAATAAGTATTTTCAACTTGTTAACTGTCTGTAGACCAATAACAGGAGCAAACAATATTTGAACAATCTCTATGAGTTCAACAATAACTGCATAGTATTCAGTATCTTTGACTGTATTAATCAGAAATGGCAGTATCTTTAGGAGTACAATCATTTGCCCTGAGGACTGCTTCAACTTATTATCACTGGGGGCCAATGTGCTGTAAGCGATAGGGCTTGGTTTATCTCTAATATCAACTGGAGAGTAGGGGAACCCAGTCAATGCAGTATTGAAGACATCCAAGTCTAGTTGTCCCAAAAGAATTACCTGTTTCATCACACATTTTATTTCTAATGGGGCAATCCCTTCAAGAATGATATGCATCATGTCTTGGGGTGTTTGCTGGATCAAGTTAAAGGCTGGGAAATCTACCAGTTTGCTTCTTCTATTGATACCATATGTTGTTTTTAAGCTGTTTCTGAGATATTCTGTGCTGGCCTTCTCAATGTTGCTACACTGCCGGACATGTCTCTCTATTGTCCTTCCCTCAAAGTTATCCTCATCGAAATGGATTTGCATGTCCTCAAATGAACATTCACACTGCCGGCATTTACTATAAGCAAAACCAACACCCTCTTTAAATCCACAAACCTCATGCTGAGCCAAAGTGTCACCACATATTGAAACCAATGCTCCAAATATTTCACGTTCACCATTCCCTGTTTGAATTGTAACTCCATCACATAGCATTACTAAATCCTCATGCAACCTTCCCAAGATTCCATCTACACCACATTCAGAGAGCTCACTCTTTTTGGCAATGGCAAGTAGGCGAATGGCAGCTAGTTTTGATCGATATTTAGGATTAATATTCCCCAAAGTATAATAAAACATTAGCAACTTATTTTTGGAGGCATGAGACCCAAGTGGATTGCAAATTTCAATTTCATCAGAGTAAAGGATTATCTGTAAAGCAGAAGGTCGAACAGAAAATAAAGAATGTGACTTCATGAGATCGCCATCACTGATGTCATACAAATACGCACCACTGTATTTCTGTGGCTCATCTATCATTGCCAAAACCTTTGGATGGGATAGTAACTGTTCCAAACTTCTGATAAGGGGTATATAATGAAAACATTTGGGCACTGTAGCAAGGTGTCTTTTTCTCCCTTTTTTCACCATGCAAGCTTTATACCCAACAGAAATCTCCTGTGACTCAACAAAATTGAAATTCTCCTTAATCACACTATCCTGCCTGTACGTTGTTGAAACAGAGGCAAATGGGTCCTTGATCTGGTCAAATACTTCCATAGCTTCCTTTTCAAGTCCACTTCCTTGATGTTGCTGGAAGACTGTTTGCAGCTGACTTCTCAGATTTTTCACCAAGAGAGCTTGGTACTGCTGCATTGCCACTAAGACATCATTTACACCACTCTGAAAAACAAACCAGAAATGACAATAAATTAGATCACAGTATTTGACGATAAAAAAATATTTTGTAGTGTGCCCCCCTATAGACTAGGTACCCCATTTTATAAGGATTAATGATAGTATGAGTAACTCTATGATAAACAACCAGGTAACCTCAACTTATAATCTGAATGATGGGGAAATAAATATTATAAAATGTGTATCTAGATTGTGTTGAGCAAGAAAAGAAAATACCCATTAAAATATTATATCTCTGATAAATATATCAGTGGTGTAACAGAAAAAGAACGCAAATACAGACGGTATGTGTAGTTAAAAAAAAAAAAAAAACGAGATAGGAGGGCTACATGTGGCCTTTATGTCCATGCAGGCTGGGACAAAGAGAATAAGTTACACAAGCAGACAGTAAAACTGAAAGCACATGCATGCGATGCATGGTATGCAACAGAAGTAACTATTGTCACCTATATGTTTCTATATTTGGATTAAACACATAACTATCACCATTTGTTGAAAAAAATTAAATAAAAATAATAATAACAATAATAATAATAATAATAATAATAATAATAATAATAATAATTTTGCATGAAGACAAACCTGTGAAAGATGGTGTTTTTCTCTGGCAGTCAGCACAATAGCAGTAGCTTGTCTTGTCAGAACATTGCAGCATTGGACATCCTTCAGGGAAAAAGGGGGAAATAAATATAGGTATCCATCCATCCATTTTCTATACACCGCTTAATCCTCACTAGGGTCGCGGGGGGGCTGGAGCCTATCCCAGCTGACTCGGGCGAAGGCAGGGGACACCCTAGACAGGTCGCCAGTCTGTCGCAGGGCTACATATATAGACAAACAAGCACTCTCACATTCACACCTACGGGCAATTTAGAATAATCAATTAACCTCAGCATATTTTTGGACTGTGGGAGGAAGCCGGAGTACCCGGAGAGAACCCACGCATGCACAGGGAGAACATGCAAACTCCATGCAGAAAGATCCCGGGAAAGCCGGGACGCGAACCAGGGACCTTCTTGCTGCAAGGCGAAAGTGCTAACCACTACGCCACTGTGCAGCCTAAATATAGGTATGTACTTACTTAATTGCATGTTATTGTGCATTGAAGAAAACTATCAGTAGACTTGCCTTAGGTTGGCCAGATGGGTAGCCATCTGCAAACTCACTTGGACAAGCCGCCGGGATGTTCAGAATATCGTCATTGGTCTGGGACAGTGCAGGGTGCTTTGGAGATGTATGGAGACCATTGTCGAAACCGGAGTACAATGACACATTACTATCAAAAGTTCCAAAATGTTCAGGATCGTCACATTCCGGATAGGGTTGCACTCTGTTATCCTCCATTGTTGCATCTTCCACTGACTGTACTCTGTTGTCCACCGCTGCATCCGTCATTGGTTGGCCTCTGTTCTCCAATGTTGTACACTCTGTTAGTTGGTGTCTGTTTTCCACCACTGAATCAGCAGGCCTGCATGTCCAAAGGTTGCTGGTGTTTCTGTCTGCCACTGATGGGGGCTCCCTTCTTGTAGAACTGCAATTAGGATGAATTGAATAATTGATTAGATGAGAAAAAGAAAATTAACTGTAAAGTATTTTGCGTATTTTCATTTTTCAAGGAAAAAATGTCAATATTATCAGGTTTCAGTTCATTTACCCTGTAAGATCCACATTTGCAAAATTCCATCACTTTAACCTAACATCCAAATATTTTTGGACAGGATTTGTAAAGATTCAAGTAAGAAATAAGTATTATGTGTTTTTGTAATAGACAGTCAAGTCATGTCTACAACATTTAGATATTTAATTATTGTGAAATACGTTTGTCAGATTTGATTTTGAGTGAAACAGTTAAAAAACAATCTTTTAAGTGATCCTGTTTTTTTTCCTGAGTTTTGTGTATTTGCCCAGTAGCAAATGACAGTCGTTTATTTGAAATGAGGCGGGCTTTATGTGGTGATTGACAGGGCAGCACCACTGAAGCATCTTTGTAAACAAATATGGCAGCCGCCATCAGAACGGAAATGAACGAACTGGACGCTCTATATTGTATTTTTAGAAGGACAAACAGCTGCTCGCACGGCTTTTGTTCACAGGAAATATGTGTGTGACATGGGGGAAAATAAATTATAGTAAATGTGAACTTAAGTCACAGTTTTACTGCTGGTTGGGGTTGAACGTATGATTTCTAAACTAACGTGAGCTAAAAGTCCTCCTTAGCTGTTTGTGATTTGTTGTCTTTTTATCCAATCCCATACAGACACATGCTAGTCTGCTACTAAATCCGAAAAAGTATCTAACAATTCAAGGCTAGGATGAATAAGCAATAAATGATTTACTCTGTTTTTTAGATATTATCATATGTAGTATTGTAATATTCACATACATATTTTATATTTTTCCACATGTTTTAAGAATATTTGACAGATGAATAAAATAATAATAGTAACAGTAACAGCCTTACCGTTTTGATGTCAGTGTCCTCCCGCTCCGTGATCTGCTGCTGCTTCCATTGTCAAGGTGTTCAGAGTGGCCTCTTCGAATGTGATACCAAAGAGAGTTGTAAACTCGATACTCTTTGACACAACCATCAATCCCGCAAATGACACGAAAATCTGGACTACGGCTATGTGCAGAATTAATATGACTCAGTAAAGATTTGAGGGTTAGACCCACAAAAACAAAGCAAATAACACAGCGCCAAATCATTTTCTGTACCCTTGTCTGAACTAAGCTGCCCGGCTTTTTGTCCCATGATGAACCGCGTTTTTTCCCGTGAACCCAAGATTATATGGTTTAGTCCATTAGGGGGTAAGACGGGCTTCTTATCATAATTGTGTGCCTGCGATAAATAATCATACCCTACATGACATGTGTACGTAGATAAATATTGACTGTAATCTAATTAAACAGTCTTACTCATTAAAATTTACTTGGGGAAATGCAAAGTATTTTTTTCGGCTGATGACATCCCCCCCCCACCCGCCTTTCTGGAGAAGATGGTATAGTCCAATGTACTGCGCGCCCGGAGGAGAAGACCGTTACCGAAAAAAACGAGAAGAGCGCCGAGTGGAACATACATATGGGCAAGCTACGCAAACTGCTGCTGTTTTCAGGATTGTTTGGTGAGTTCTAGTTTGTGGATTCAAGTGAAGTCAAGCTATGGATACACTGGATGAAATTACAACCGCCACACTTAAAGGTAAGTCGTTATGTCTTTACATTCTGCTATCTTGTATGTAGCTAAACCAACTTGGCAGGTTGGGGGCGATTGTCGAATATAGTGACTTTCGATACTTATACTGTATTTTGTTGCAGGGTGTTGTTCTATCATTTATTTTTACTGCTTTTAGCTATTTTTCATGATGTAAAAAGAGGCGTTGTAATGCATAGAAGTTGTTTGGTAGACATGGCATTGGCCTTCATGTGCCGCTCGTCGCCCGCCATAGTTGGGGGGAGGGGAGGTGGGGGGCATATAAGGATTGTAACCGTCTTTGTTTCATCTTTAAACAATTTTAGTGAATCTTTTTTACATAGAGTTCATGATTAACGTGGAGTAGTGTGGAGTAAAACATATTAGTCTAGCTTGGTCACCGTGTAAGCTAACTCCATCTACTGTCATTGTTTCATTGTTTTAAGTTGCATTTAAGTGAGTAAATGAGACCATTTAAAAGCACTGGTTAAAACTAGTTTCTGTAAAGAACCTAAAACTATTTTTCATCATGTGATGTACAATAATGTGTGGGTACATTATGTGAATTATTGTTTTGAAGTACATGTAGTTTTCAAAGTAAGAATTTGAATTATTTTCCTTTTCTGAAGTTATTTTTAATTCTCACTTTGGGGTTTTATTCCAACGTACATCTCTTCTCTGTTTAGACTGCACAGTATAGTCAGAGGTAAGCTCTCTGTTTCAGAAAACAAACAGATAAGAGATGTTTTACACCCATTATAGAGGAGTGAAGATGAAGCTGCGTGTGCATTTCATCCATCTTCTCCAGTTACTATCTCCCCTGTTTTAAGAGTGCAACATTTATGCATGTAATCAGTGAAATATCAGAATTCTATGCTAGTTGTACAGAAAGTGTCACAATGTAGAAATCAGTCTAAAATAGATCCTCACCTGTTATTTACATTTGGCTGAATTAATCTAGTGATAATTTGGAACTTCTATGTTGCAGATGCAAATATTGGAGAAGACATACTGCCTTCACTCTCCAGAGATGACATCAAAGATCTGTTTCCTGGTCCTGAAAATTTCCTCAGGCGTCGGGCTCTGTGGCTTGTGGTAAATAAACAAGAGGTCGGTTCCTTGTCTATTGCAGTATGACAAAACATTTCATTATTACAATTAAAAGTAATTAATTTGTAATTATTTCAACAAAATAAATAAATTTCAGCAGATGCCTAAGAGGAGTGAATGTGATCTTCTTGTGCTTTGGCTTGAAACAAATAATGTATTAAATGTACAGCATTTGTACTTATTTAACATTTTTCCTGGCACTGCACAGGACCATACTCTCTCCTGGTTTATGCAGTTTTCTTCAAATTCTTTAAAGTTGTTCGTGTAATGTAAATGTATTTTAGGAAGAGACTCATGCTGAGAAAGTACCACCATCAACCACTGGAGCCAGTGACCTCTCCCAAGAGGAGCCTAACACTTCGAAGTTTGTGACGATATCCAACCCAGAATATATAGTCTTCACAGACAGTGAGCTTGAACAAGCACGGCGCTACTGCTTTGAGCAGAAACGACTGGGGACAGACCACGTTGAGCCTTTATCAAAGGACCTCTTCTGCCGACTCATCAGAAACACAATGACTAACATGATTTCAATAGCAAGAGCCACTGAGGACTTCAGATACCCCAGCAAACATGAGGTGAATGCTATGGCGAAGCGATTGGTGGAGTACTACCCGATGATAACAGGAAGGTGTGGTGAATGGGTAAGTAGTCATTGGCACACTAATACTTTGGTTTATGTTCATGGTGTTAGCTTGGGTGTTTTGTCATATTTTTAAGATGATAAAAATCATCATCAATTTTTCATTATCTGTACCTGACAGGAGCACGTTGCTAAAAAGCTCATGAAGAGACTCTCAAATGTCAAAAGTCCAAGAAAGGCTAAGGGCCCTCCTTCCAAGAAGCCACGACAGGATGGGGATGCAGATGCTGCAACAACTGACTACGATGGAGATTCCAGTGGATCAACTATTATTTTATCACCTGCTCGAGCCAGCACCCCAGTGGAACAACAGGGTAGCAGTGATGAAGCATGTATGTATTGCATTAATACATCCTGTAAGCATCTGTGGGTTTGGGGGTAGACAAAACATTTTGAAACACTACCAAATGAACATAACTACATCACTTTTTCTCAAGGGATGTTTGTATTCCATTCCATATTGTGACGAGTTACACACATAAAGTAATAAATCTGGTCCTTCTCAAGTTCCTCCTAACTGTTAACTTGTTAACTTGGAAATCTAATGTTTCCCTACAGTCATATTTTACACATTTTCTTTTATATGTATTTTCTGTTATGTTTTTGATGTTGTTTGCTTACATTCTGTGTATTATTTATGCACCGATGTACCACAGCAAATATGTAAAGACCTACTTGGCAATAAATCATGATTTTGTTTCTGACATCTTCACCCCTGCTTTATGCTTTCAGCTCCTTCAACTGACTTCTACAGCAGCCAGAAAACCCAGGCAAGACACTACAAGACTCTCCAACAATTGTACAAGACCAAGAAGCCGAACAAAGCTGCAGTGACCCAACTAATGGACCTGGAGTTTCAGTCTAGAAGACTCTTCATAGACTCCGATGCTGTAAAGGAACAAGACAGACCAACAAAGATTCTCGAAGCTTACCCATGTTTCAGAGAAGTGGATCATGTAAGTTGTTGCTTTCCCCGTTTCAACAGTCCTCACATTTTAGCTGTCCCATTATACATTTGGGGGCATCTTGGCATGGTTTTCATATTTCTTTTTCTTTTTTCGTTCTGTATTTTAATGTATTTTTCAGGTTTTGGATGAATTGCGGAGAATTATTCAACCATCCAATTCCCGGTACATCTCTGAGATGAAGGAAAGATGGGAAAACTTCTACTCAAAGGTGCAGTTCTATGGTGTGATGAAAAAAGTCGTGAAGCCTCCAAACACATTGAATGGAGGTATGGTCACAGTACTTTGATCTCTTTAGTTTTTGAGATTGCATAATAAGCAGTTATTTATGGTGACATCTTGTCTTGTTTCTTCTAAACTCAAAACTCTTCTCAAACCAGTGGAGCATGCCACAGCTGTATTCAGAGCCCTGCCACAGCTCTTCCCATCCAGCACTGTGCCTCCTAAGAAGTTGGGTGCCAGCAGTGAGGCTCTTTTCCATGTCCTTACGGTGGGGCTGTATGCACTGTTGTTTTGTTATGGTGATTTTTACAAATGTGTTGTGTAGCTTCATTGGAGCTTGCTGTGGTGTGTTTAGTATTTGCAATCGACATTCACATTCATTTTCCTTAGATGGATTCATGTGGCTAGGTTTTTTTTTTTGATAATCATCTTATTATTCAGTGTTCTAGTCAGGTGCATTTCTTGTGGTCTTTTTCTAATTTTTTTCTTTGTCTTCTGTCATGTAGACTTCAGAAGACCCTGATTGTTTCCTGCGCCAGCGACCTCTGTCTTGTCCATTTGTGCTTGTCTCTGAAGACAACTGCATGATCACCGTGGGAAGCACACCAGTGACGACGTTCGACCGGGAGGATCTTTATGAGGGACTGTTCTATGTCATGGCATATTATTATGCCCTCCACCTCACGTACCCAAAGTGTATTTCCACACTACTGTCTGTACTGCAAACTGAAATTCTTCAAGATTCCATCCATGACCGAGATTCAACCCCCTCCTACAAAAAAGCTCTTGCTGAGTGGAAGTCATTCATTGAGTGAGTTTGTCTTTTCTTGTTTTTTCCTTCTCTATGCCATGAAGGTGTTTCAAAAAAAGTTAGTCAAATGTTAGCCACATGTTTGTTGGTGTCATTTTAAATTAGTTCTTCTGAGATACTTTGCAAACCAGCAGTGGGAATGTCTTTTCTTTTAACATACATATGGTGCTGGAATCCTTTTTGACACTGGCAGCTAGA
This sequence comes from Amphiprion ocellaris, assembly GCF_022539595.1. NCBI lineage: Eukaryota > Metazoa > Chordata > Actinopteri > Pomacentridae > Amphiprion > Amphiprion ocellaris. The sequence continues at coordinate 13,368,107 of NC_072783.1, read as the reverse complement.
ATGTTACATAATTGTTATGTTGCTAGAATAATGGAATACACACTTTTTGACAGTTGCAGTGTTGTATCCTGTTAAAATATCTGGAATAAGCACTTGTGACTGACAACGTTGTACTGTATAGTACTATGTTAAAGTAGTTGGAAAATGCACTTCTTGAGAGTGGCAGTTGGATTTATTATGCAGTTGTTGGACTTGAGTGATGTCAAACTCAGCTGTCCTGATTTGCTTTAGTAAAAAATGAATAAATGAAGAATGCTTCTGGTGACTTAATTTAAGAAAAAGTAGCTTGTTTGTCGTATCCTTTTGGAAGAAATTGTGTCTTATACTAAGCTACTTTTAGCTAATTATTATTCTTATTGTTGAGGTATAATTTCTCAAAATCAGTTCAATCAAGAATGAAAATGTTCTGTTTCAAGAAAATTTGTCCTATTGTAAGCTTTTTTATTAACTGAAAATCTTAATTAAGGTATAAATTCTTAAGTGGGGGACATTGAGTCCGAGTGGACCATGTTCCGTGCCTCCATTGCTGAGGCGGCCGATCGTTGCTGTGGCCGTAAGGTGGTCGGTGCCTGTCGCGGCGGCAATCCCCGAACCCGTTGGTGGACACCGGCGGTAAGGGATGCCGTCAAGCTGAAGAAGGAGTCCTACCGGGCCTTTTTGGCCTGTGGGACTCCGGAGGCAGCTGACAGGTATCGGCTGGCCAAGCGGGCTGCAGCTGCGGCTGTCGCCGAGGCAAAAACTCGGGTATGGGAGGAGTTTGGTGAGGCCATGGAAAACGACTTCCGGACGGCTTCGAAGAGATTCTGGTCCACCATCCGGCGTCTCGGGGGGAAAGCGGTGCACTGTCAACACTGTGTATAGTGGGGATGGTGCACTGCTGACCTCAACTCGGGACGTTGTGAATCGGTGGGGGGAGTACTTCGAAGACCTCCTCAATCCCACCGACACGCCTTCTGATTCAGAAGCAGGGCCTGGCGTCTCGGGGGTGGATTCTCCCATCTCTGGGGTCGAAGTCGCCGAGGTAGTTAAAAAGCTCCTTGGTGGCAGGGCCCCGGGGGTGGATGAGATCCGCCCGGAGTTCCTCAAGGCCCTGGATGTTGTGGGGCTGTCCTGGTTGACAGGCCTCTGCAACATCGCGTGGACATCGGGGGCAGTGCCTCTGGATTGGCAGACTGGGGTGGTGGTCCCTCTTTTCAAAAAGGGGGACCGGAGGGTGTGTTCCAACTATAGGGGGATCACACTCCTCAGCCTCCCCGGGAAGGTCTATTCAGGGGTACTGGAGAGGAGGGTCCGCCGGATAGTCGAACCTTGGATTCAGGAGGAGCAATGTGGTTTTCGTCCCGGCCGTGGAAATGTGGACCAGCTCTACACCCTCAGCAGGGTCCTTGAGGGTGCATGGGAGTTTGCCCAACCAGTCCACATGTGTTTTGTGGATCTGGAGAAGGCTTTCGACCGTGTCCCTCGGGGAACCCTCTGGGGAGTGCTCCGGGAGTACGGGGTAACGGACCACCTAATACAGGCTGTCCGTTCCCTGTATGACCAGTGCCAGAGCTTGGTCCGCATCTCTGGCAATAAGTCGAACTCGTTTCCAGTGAGAGTTGGACTCCGCCAGGGCTGCCCTTTGTCACCGATTCTGTTCATAATTTTTATGGACAGAATATCTAGGCGCAGCCAGGGTGTTGAGGGGGTCCGGTTTGGTGACCTCAGGATTCCGTCACTGCTTTTCGCGGATGATGTGGTCCTGTTGGCTTCATCATGCCAGGACCTCCAACTCTCACTGGATCGGTTCGCAGCCGAGTGTGAAGCGGTTGGGATGAGGATCAGCACCTCCAAATCCGAGTCCATGGTCCTCAGCCGGAAAAGGGTGGAGTGCACTCTCCGGGTCAGGGATGAGGTCCTGCCCCAAGTGGAGGAGTTTAAGTACCTCGGGGTCTTGTTCACGAGTGAGGGAAGGATGGAGCGAGAGATCGACCGGCGGATTGCTACGGCCTCCGCAGTAATGCGGGCGCTGTACAGGTCCGTCGTGGTAAAGAGGGAGCTGAGCCGAAAGGCGAAGCTCTCAATTTACCGGTCGATCTACGTTCCTACCCTCACCTATGGTCACGAGCTTTGGGTAGTGACCGAAAGAACAAGATCGCGGGTACAAGCGGCTGAAATGAGTTTCCTCCGCAGGGTGGCTGGGCTCTCCCTTAGAGATAGGGTGAGAAGCTTGGCCATCCGGGAGGATCTCAGAGTAGAGCCGCTGCTCCTCCGCGTAGAGAGGAGCCAGATGAGGTGGCTCGGGCATCTAATTAGGATGCCCCCCGGACGCCTCCCCGGTGAGGTGTTTAGGGCACGTCCCACTGGGAGGAGGCCCGGGGAAGACCCAGGACACGCTGGAGAGACTATGTCTCCCAGCTGGCCTGGGAACGCCTTGGGGTCCCCCGGGAGGAGCTAGATGATGTGGCCGGGGAGAGGGAGGTCTGGGCTTACCTCCTAAAGCTGCTGCCCCCACGACCCGACCCGGACCAGCGGTAGAAGATGGATGGATGGATGGAGTTCCCACTTTACGTTGTATAGTGTGTCAGTTCATGTGGTCAGGATTACTAAACACATGTGGAAATTAATGTAAATTTAAAATCATTTATAGATCTTGACAAGGTGTAAAATACTATACTGTTCAGTTCCAGACACCTGCAACTAAATGTTTTGTGCCCTTGCAGATGCACTGTGATCTGTAAGTTGTAATGTGTCAGTGAAAAACTGAGGCTTAATATTGATGAAATTGAACTTAAAATTTAAAAATTCAGGTTGTTCATAATGTAAATGATAGTTCATTAAATGTGAACATTTTCAAACGTGTATTTTTATGCACTACAACAAAGGGGAAAAAATTTATCTGTCATTATTTACAGGTTGTTATGATTTTACTGGTCTGGTCCACTTAAGATCAAATTGGGCTGAATGTCACCCGCTGAACTAAAATTAGTTTGACACCCTTGGTTTAGTCCAACCAACAGCCCAACTCACAAAATAATAAAAGAAATTCAAATTATGAAAATACTACAAAGGATCTGCAGCAAATCTTGACATTTCAACAGCTGTACCCATGAAATTTGGGGTATTTTGGTATTTTGATGACTTTGTTGGTTTTATCAGTCAGTTTTAAGTCGACTTATCAAATAAATAGTTGTTTCTGCTTGCTGCTGGGTAATTTAACCCATAGGCCCAAAGCACATTTTGTCATGATCCTGCTCCAGCCTCTGCCTTTCTTCCTCCTTTTCCCCATTTTTCCTCCTTTCTCCCTTGGGTCCTGATCTGTTTCTGTTTTGTCCTGTCTCTTTGGCTCTGTCTGTCACCTCTCCCTCATGTGTCTCTCTCTCTCCCTGTCTCTCGCCCTCCTGCTTCTCCTGCTTCTCCTGCCTGCACTCTGTTTGCTGATTGCTGCAATGAGTTTCAGCTGCAGCAATCAGTTTACACTATTCACCTGTTCTCCACCTCTCCTGCACCTTTTTAAGCTCTGCCCGTTCTTTCACTCCCTGCCGGATCATAGATTCACATTCCCTTCGAGATTCTGTTGCCCTCTGAGTTTCAGTAACCCACATACATTCATGGACTCTGTTCCCACCTGGACTCTGCTTTTTGGACTCTGCTTTTTGGACTCTGCTTCTGGACTGCTTTTGGACTCAGCTTTTGGACTCAGCTTTGGACTCTGTTTCCCCCTTCCGTTCAGTTCCCCCATTTTTGTGAGTATCCCTCTTAGCTTAGTTTGTTTTGCAGACTTCCGTTTTTGTAATCTTTGTGTTGGTGAGTTCTGTGACTGATTTAGTTCCTGTTTTGTTAAAATAAAACCCTTTTTCCCTTGAACATCCTGTCGGCCACTATCTGTGTCTGCGCCTGGGTTCTCTGACTCCTCGCCCCCCGTGACAGTATGATCCGGCCAGAAAAGAACCCAGCAGACACAGTTCACAGCCCAGAATTTGTTTAGTTAGTTTGGCATTTTTGTTATTCACCATTGTCGAGTTTAGATCCTCTTTAGATTCCGGTATTCAGTTCCCCATTCATAGACCATGGCTGATTTTGGCTGGAAGTCTGCTTTTGTTGGGACCCGTCTAGCAATAAAAACTCCTTCTAAGGGACAGCGTGGTTCCCGAAAGACAAGAAATTCCCAGTCACCTCCTGTCAGCATTTCTTCCAGCACCTTGTGCTCTTTTTTGTTGGACAGGGCCCTTGGATTGGACTGTTACCGCAGTAGTCAGCCCCAGTCTTCCGTTTCTCCACAAGACCCTGTTCGGGTCAGAGTATAACGACTTGTTAAATTCCCTTGCCCGCTTTTATGGGTTGTGGAAGGGGGCAACAGATCCTCCCCAAAAGAAACTTTATTCATCGCTGGCACACAGGGAAATTGCCCAAAATCCCTGGCTCCTTTGCTCTCTGCCTGATTTTGTTTTTGAATTTGTAGACCCCCCTCTGACCCGTCTGACACCTCCCCAGTCTTTAACGCATCCAGTTAGCCACCCTCCAGCTAGTCCGTCAGTTAACCACCCTCTTGCCACTCCGCCAGTAAGTCCCTCACCACCCAGCTACCTCCCAGAACCTGCCCCCCAGCCGTCAACTGAGCCACCTGTAAGGAAGCCTCGCCCCAGGAAGCGTGGCTGTAGAGGACGCCAGACCTCGCCGCTCCCCGGCGCACCGACCTCGCCGCTCCCCGGCGCACCGACCTCGCCGCTCCCGAGCGTCGCTGAGGGCCCGCCGCCGAGCTTCATTCTGGCCGTTTCCGAGGGGGTCGACGACGCCGCCTCACCCGTCTCCGTTTCCGAGGGGGTCGACGACGCCGACTCACCCGTCTCCGTTTCCGAGGGGGTCGACGACGCCGCCTCACCCGTCTCCGTCTCCGAGGGGGTCGACGACGCCGCCTCACCCGTCTCCGAGGGGGTCGACGACGCCGCCTCACCCGTCTCCGAGGGGGTCGACGCTGTTGACGCTGCCTCACTCGCCTCTGTCTCCGAGGGGGTCGACGCTGTCGATGCCGCCCCCACCTCATTACCCGAGCGGGTCGATGCTGTCGACGCCGCCTCACCTGCCTCCGTCTCCGAGCGGGTCGACGCTGTCGACGCCGCCTCAGCACCCGAGCGGGTCGACGCTGTCGACGCCGCCTCAGCACCCGAGCGGGTCGACGCTGTCAACGCCGTCTCAGCACCCGAGCGGGTCGACGCTGTCGACGCCGTCTCAGCACCCGAGCGGGTCGACGCTGTCGACGCCGCCTCAGCACCCGAGCGGGTCGACGCGGTCGACGCCGCCTCAGCTCCCGAGCGGGTCGACGCTTTCGACGCCGCCTCTGCCTCAGCTCCCGAGCGGGTCGACGCTGTCAACGCCGCCTCCACCGTCTCCGAGGGGGTCGACGCTGTCGACGCCGCCTCACCAGTCTCCGAGCGGGTCGACGCTGTCGACTCCGCCTCAGTTCCCGAACGGGTCGACGCTGTCAACGCCGCCTCCGCCTCAAACCAGCCCAGGTCAGCTGACGAATCCCCCGGCCCAGAGACTGTAGAGCCCGGGTCAGGTGACCGATCCCCTGGCCGAGAGACTGTAGAGCCCGGGTCAGCCGACGAACCCCCTGGCCCAGAGACCGTTGAGCCCGTGTCAGCTGACAGCATCCCCCGCCCAGAGACTGTTGAGCACGTGTCAGCTGACAGCATCCCCCGCCCAGAGACTGTTGAGCACGTGTCAGCTGACAGCATCCCCGGCCCAGAGACTGTTGAGCCCATGTCAGCCAACGGATCCACCAGTCAAGAGACTGTTCAGCCTCAGTCGGCTGACCAACCCTCCAGCCAAAAGACTGTGCCTGTGTCCACTGACAAATCCCCTGTTCCTGAGTCTCCATCAGCAGTGGCCATCCCTGCTCCCGAGTCTCCGTCTGCAGTGGCCACCCCTGCTCCCGAGTCTCCAGAGGGGTCCCGCCTTCGTCGGTCCCCAGCCCGGCCTCCAGAGGGGTCCCGCCTTCGTCGGTCCCCAGCCCGGCCTCCAGAGGGGTCCCGCCTTCGTCGGTCCCCAGCCCGGCCTCCAGAGGGGTCCCGCCTTCGTCGGTCCCCAGCCCGGCCTCCAGAGGGGTCCCGCCTTCATCGGTCCCCAGCCCGGCCTCCAGAGGGGTTCCGCCTTCGTCTCGCCCGCCGCTGCCGGCCTCCCGAGGGTCCCCTTCTCGCCCGCCGCTGCCGGTCTCCCCGTCTTGTCCGCCGCTGCCGGCCTCCCGAGGGTCCCCGTCTCGTCCGCCGCTGCCGGCCTCCCCGTCTCGTCCGCCGCTGCCGGCCTCCCGAAGGTCCCCGTCTCGTCCACCGCTGCCGGCCTCTCGAGGGTCCCCGTCTCGTCCGCCGCCGGCCTCCCGAGGGGTTCCGCCTCCTCCGTCGTCAGCCTCCAGAGTGGTTTCGTTGCCGGCCTCCAGAATGGTTCCGTGTCCTTCGTCGCCGGCCTCCAGAGTGGTTTCGCCTCCTCTGTCGCTGGACTACAGAGTGGTTTCATCGCCGGCCTCCAGAGTGGTTCCGTGTCCTCCGTCGCCGGCCTCCAGAGTGGTTCCGTGTCCTCCGTCGCCGGCCTCCAGAGTGGTTCCGTGTCCTCCGACGCCGGCCTCCAGAGTGGTTCCGTGTCCTCCGTCGCCGGCCTCCAGAGTGGTTCCGTGTCCTCCGTCGCCGGCCTCCAGAGTGGTTCCGTGTCCTCCGTCGCCGGCCTCCAGAGTGGTTCCATCGCCGGCCTCCCGAGTGGTTCCGCCGCCGGCCTCCCGAGTGGTTCCGCCGCCTCCGTTGCCGGCCTCCAGAGTGATTTCGCCGCCTCCGTCGCCGGCCTTCAGAGCAGCACCTGGGCCGTCCTCCGGAACGGCCTCGTCTGCCCGTCCAGCACCTGGGCCGTCTTCCGGAATGGCCTCGTCTGCCCGTCCAGCACCCGGGCCGTCCTCCGGAACGGCCTTGGGTGCCTTGCCTGCCTGCCTTGGAATGTTTAGTTTTTGACCAGCCTTTTTGAACTGACCTCTGGTCTGATTTGGTTTTGGACTTGTTTGTTTTTTGCGTGCCCTAGTGCCGCCCCAGACTGATCTGGACACTTTGTTTTAGTCCCTCCATCCAAACCCCCTCCACCCGCCCTGCTCTTCTTGGATTTTTGGTTCTGTCCCTCCTTCCGGACCCCCTCCGCCCGCCCTGCTCTTCTTGAATTTTTATGTTAGGCCCCCTCCTCCTTTGTGTTCATTTTCTTGTTCAACCTTGTTGTGCGCCAGGAGGCGCACGTAGAGGGGGGGGTACTGTCATGATCCTGCTCCAGCCTCTGCCTTTCTTCCTCCTTTTCCCCATTTTTCCTCCTTTCTCCCTTGGGTCCTGATCTGTTTCTGTTTTGTCCTGTCTCTTTGGCTCTGTCTGTCACCTCTCCCTCATGTGTCTCTCTCTCTCTCCCTGTCTCTCGCCCTCCTGCTTCACCTGCTTCTCCTGCCTGCACTCTGTTTGCTGATTGCTGCAATGAGTTTCAGCTGCAGCAATCAGTTTACACTATTCACCTGTTCTCCACCTCTCCTGCACCTTTTTAAGCTCTGCCCGTTCTTTCACTCCCTGCCGGATCATAGATTCCCATTCCCTTCGAGATTCTGTTGCCCTCTGAGTTTCAGTAACCCACATACATTCATGGACTCTGTTCCCACCTGGACTCTGCTTTTTGGACTCTGCTTTTGGACTCTGCTTTTGGACTCAGCTTTTGGACTCAGCTTTGGACTCTGTTTCCCCCTTCCGTTCAGTTCCCCCATTTTTGTGAGTATCCCTCTTAGCTTAGTTTGTATTGCAGACTTTCGTTTTTGTAATCTTTGTGTTGGTGAGTTCTGTGACTGATTTAGTTCCTGTTTTGTTAAAATAAAACCCTTTTTCCCTTGAACCTCCTGTCGGCCACTATCTGTGTCTGCGCCTGGGTTCTCTGACTCCTCGCCCCCCGTGACACATTTTTTTCAAAACATCCCCAAGTCTAGTCAGATAGCTGAGGCCAAAAAGAACTTTTAAATTCAACCTTGTCAAACTGTAAAATACAGAGTAAATAAGAGCTTTATAGCAATGAGTCAGACGCACGCACTGACGTTATTGAACCTGTTCTAAACACACACACACACACACACACACACACACACACACACACACACACACACACACACAAACACACACACACACACACACACACACACACACACACACACACACACACACACACACACACACACACACACTGCAGCCTTCTAGTTGTTTTAAGTCAGATACAGGTAGAGATATGAGAACAGGGACCTGGAAAGAGTTAAGTACAGTGTTTGAGTAAATGTACTTAGTTACATTCTACCTATGCTGAAGTGCTGATTTCTGTGAGTGAGTTCATGATACAGAAAGCTTTATGTCACATTTGTGAAGTTAATTTCATTTCTATATTTCTATGTCACCACATTTTCATATATATCTTTCAGTAATACATGCAAAATAGAAATAAAAAGGAACAATAATTCTGTAATAAGAAAATAAGATTTGCGTTAAAATTGGCTAAATTGTCCTGAAAGTCAATAAGGTAAAGTGAGACCAGTAAAAAGAGGGAAAGACAGATTGAGAGAACTGGCTGTCCGTCTCCACGGGGCACTGATCAAGAGCTAGAACAACATTAGCATTCCACCCTGACACTGGGGCTTTACTGAACGTCTAAGCCAGAGCCAATTGATTTTTGCTGCCGTTCTCTTATTTCATCCTTACGGGTGAAATATGCAGCTCTGTGCGCTCGCCCGTCTACTAAATATAAGCTCTTGATGAGCTTGGTCGAGCCACAGGAGCACAACTCTAACCAAGGAGGTGATGGAAATTGGAAATGCACGTCTTACTGCATTACATTAAAGTGAGTGACAATACCACGCTGATTTTCATTTGTAGCGATCGTACTGTCTCATTTTTTTCCATTACTGCACTGTTCTAATTTCCAGTCGGAGGGGCGGGTGAGTGGGTGGATTTGTGCGTTTCTGTATGGTGAGCCAAGAGAAGCCGGGTAAATAGGAGCATCAAAGCAATCTGCTGCTGGACGCCGAGAGCACAGGCTCATTATAGGGGGCCTTGGCTGAGGAGTAGCTGGGAAGACATGCCAAGTTAGACTCTTGTTGTGACAGACAGTGCTCCTTAGCTATTAATCAACAGGCTGAGAAATTGAAAGGACAGCGAGCCGCTAATGGAACAATTTGTCTCACTGTGAGGGATTGAATTTCCCTGCACTGTGGCTCCCAGCATCATCTCATCCATAGCCTCGAGACATCTTCTGTCAAACTCTTGTGTTTTTGTTCTGTGCATTTCCTCTAAAGAATAGTATCATACAGTATGGTATGGTGCTTATTTAGAGGGAGCAACATGTATTGCACCACCAGTACATTACCAGCATCTATGCTGCATTTTTGTTTGTGTCACAAAGAAAATGAATTATAGCACAAATCTCTAATACATGAGTGCACTTCAAGTCTCCATGAAACTGAGGAGATCTTTATTCTACAAATTAAAAAAAAAACATACAGTATGAAGTGCAGCCCAGGTTTTAGTGTGAGAAAGAGCAGCAATAAATGGAGTGATACAAACCCACATATGAGTCCATCAGCACACACTCATCCAAGCATTCCTTTCACCACCAAGCAAATACTTTTTTTAAAACTCAGCAGAGAGACAAACTTTCCCTTAAAAGGTAGAATACCTCTGTTTGTGTTATTCCAGGTCTTCAAGGCTCTACAAGTACAAAAGATACCCAGCTCCACTTGAAAATATGCAGTTATTTGATGACACATCAGCGATATGAGGTGAAAGCTTTAGGAGAAACTCCCAAGGTGCCCTTCAAACAAACCAATCCAGTGACCAAGCTTCAACATTCAACTGTTTACAGCAAATTTTTGGATTTTGGGTAAACTGTGTGTTTACCTTCAGTTCTAGTAATGAATGGTTCTGCTGATGTGGTTCATGAGATGATCAGAAGAGAAATACCAAAGTTAAACAGAGAATTCTTGACTTCTGCTGGAAAGTAAAGAAACTCAGCTCGGTCAGATCAGGTATGACTGCTTGCTTTACTTTCTGTCTTTGCAAACGTGACAAAATCATTTGATTGAAACCAACTGTTGAACAAAGTTTCAAACACTAGAGCAGAGAGAGACAGCAGGGTGTATGGTATGTCTCTATGTCAGGTTTAAACAGTAAAATGAAAACAGATCATAGACAACCTGTAACTTCAACAACAGGATCCCCCAGAATGTCAGTGGAAGAAAGAAAGTTACAGACTGCAGCTTTTAAAATGACAGCCGTTAAGGAAAGGTTTATCACATTTAGTGTGAATTGGCTCAGTCAGCTCTAAACAAAGTCGACCAAAGCAGTTGATACCTTCATTATCTGACTAAGGCATATCGTTGTTACTGTCACACTGTCATGTCCACTGAGTAAGTGAGAAGATGACAAGGAGGGCTTTATGTGGTACATGATTGAAGTCAACTTGCCAAATAATCTATTTTTAATGGGCAATATGCTGCCTTTGACCAGTGTCAGCTAGATCTAATTATGCAGAGATGAAGGGTGAAAATAAATCAATATTGTAAAATGATACTGAATTAAAAGCAGTTTAGTTGTTCTATGCATCTAGCAGTCATGTCAGGATTTATTTTTAAAAGCAGTTTTTAGTTTGTGTGTGATTCATTTATATCTATGTGAATATGCTACCATTTAAAAGTTTGGGGTCACCCAGACAATTTCATGTTTTCCATGAAAACTCACACTTTTATTCATGTACTCACGTAACCCTGCACAAGGGTTTTGAAATCATCAATTAGCCTTTCAACACGATTAATTAACAATGTACCATTAGAACACAGGAGTGATGGTTGCTGGAAATGGGCCTCTATGTAGGTATTCCACTAAAAATCAGCCATTTCCAGCTAGAATAGTCATTTACCACATTAACAATATCTAGACTGTATTTCTGATTAATGTTATTTTCATTGAAAAAAAGCTGCTTTTCTTTCAAAAATAAGGGCATTTGAGTGACTCCAAACTTTTGAACTCTAGTGTATGTATTCTGTGTAAAGGGTGCCAGCAATGTAAGTGTGCACGTAGGTGTTGGATGTTGTAAGGAGATCTCAGCAATCAGTTACAAGATGGTGCCACTTCTGTTCCATATACTTGTACAATTTTGGATCCATAGAGCATGCTTAGTAGCGTCCTTCTCAGCCAATGAATTGGTGACTCAACCATGAACAGGATAAAACATATATGGTTTCTAGACTTCCCCAGTGTTAGAGAACCGAGTCTATTGATGAGTCACTTTCAGGAGATTGTGAAAACAAAATGTATTCACTAAATTTGAGTCCTTCCCTTTTCAATGTGAATGGGAATAATGCTTAATGGCTTAGTGTGCATCTAGTAGTCATGATGTGTTTAACTACAAGGCCAAAATCATCACTGTTTCTGCAGTCATGAGCTGGAGTTTTAAGGATATTGTGTTACAAATTCCTATTAAGCTCATATGCAGGGTAAGAGACACGACACGAGAGAATAAATGGCAACAGGCTTTAATTTTTACAAATGGAAAATCCATTCAACAAGGGAACTACAACTGACACAGAATGACTACAAACAGAAGTGACGAAACATCACAACTAGAACCTGCAGAAGGCATCAAGAGGAACAGGAGCCCTCTAGAGGGCTGGCGAACTATCACACTAGATACAAATAGAACAAATTCATTAACATAGGCCCGCAATAGGTAATACCCGGGCAGGAATGCAATGTTACACTAAACAGAAGAACACTACAAGAAAAGTAACTATACAAATATGAAATGCTAAGGCAACCACCAGTCTGGCTCAGAAATTATTGGGAATTTAGCTGAGCAGGATATGGACAGGAGGGTAAGGGAGGCTGAAGTCGAGAGGGCTGCTGGCATGTGGCGTTGGTGTGGCAGTGGTTGGCGGTGGGTCTGTGGCGCCAGGGTGGCATTGGCGTGGCATTGACAGAGATGGTAATGCAGCGGTTGGAACCAGGTTGGTGTGAGGGGAAGGTCCAGAGATGGTGGGGGGATGAATGGTGATTCCAAAACTCTGAAGTGGCGATGGACGGCAGAAGCTTGGAGCAGGTGGATCCAGAGAAAGGTACAAGCAGGCAAGAGTCCAGACTGGAAAGAAGCACAAATAGGAACTAACAGGGCTCAAAAGCAAAGTGCGCAAGACTGAAGAAAGTCTTCAGTCCAGCATCAAGTGGTGAGCGGTGTCTGCTTTTATGACTGAAGAAGTGGTTGATTGGATCACTCCCACCTGCTCATGCTCAGAGGCCGCTGGCCCGCTGCCATCTCCAGTGACATACACACGCGTCCACCTGAGGAGGACAGGGAAGGGAGGGGGAAGGGAGAAAGCTGCAATTACCTAGAACCAGGGGCTGTGGCCATAACATACTGGATAACAGGATACTGGACTTAAAGATGGTGTCTGTTCCTACGAATGAAAACTGATCACTTAACAAATCAGCCAAGAAAGTTGGAGAATTTGCGGGTTTGCACCAGTTTTTGTGCGCTCCATTGTACAGACACATTAATGTTTCATGTGATGAAAGCAAAAGTCATAGTGATGCAGTTTGGTCACTACAAAACACCACGCATCCCAGAGGTTGCTCTGTGACTGGTTGCTTCAGATTTTCCTCACACAGAGAGCTAAATCCCAGATGCAGATTTTATTTGTGCAGGGTGTCTGGGGACAACTCATTAACATTCATGTACAAAGTGCTACCTGATTGGCCACTGAATAAGGATGTGAGGAGTATGATTGGTTACGGTTAAGGGCAAGAATGTGAGATTAAACCAATGACAAGCAGATTCGGTCAGGTCATGCCTTTAGCATCCTACAGAATTAAAATGAACTCCCACCCTGATACTGATACTGATGGCGTATTAGCACTGTTATGTTTTTTGATTTCATGAGACTGAACAGTTATTAAAACTGTCTCTCTTGTTCACACCAACCTTTAACTCCTTGTCTTCAGTTGTGTTCTGACCCAGGTCCCAAACTTGTGCGATCACCACTCAGCTGGCAGACTGTTGTGTTCTTAAGCAGCACAAAGACCTGATGCGCTGTCTCTTGTTTTGGAATGACCTCTATGAATATGGTGAAGGTTTCATTTTCTGGGACTTGAGGGACCTACTCTATTCATAAAATAGAAGCATACTTAGAATTTAGAATCTTTTTCCTTCGTTCCATTTTCTCTTTTGTTTTGGTTGCTCTTGCTGGCAAGATTAGTCTAACTAAAAAAAATCACACTCCTGATTGGTTGAGACAACCTAGTACTGTATACACAGTATACATTGGAGAGCATAAATAGTCAAACTGTGTCCACAAATGATTTTGTTTTATCATGACATCTCTAGGCCTCAGAAGTCATGTACTAAAGACAGGAAGGAAATGATTACACTGTATGTTTTTTCAGTGATCTAACTGGTCATCCATCATCCAGCCCAGTAATGGAAACTAGAAACTGGTAATTTCTTTGTTGATGTTGTTATCTGTACATGCAACATTGCCTCACATGCTTTGTAGACCAAACTGTGTTCAAATGTTTTTTGTTTTTTTCATTTTGAGTCTCAATTTCTTTTAAATGAGGTGCTGTCATGGTTTCTCTGATGTCCGTGAAGTGCAGGTGAAGAAGAAACGTCCGTTGACACTGACTTACTCAATAATATGTTTATTATAAGAAAGAACAGCATCAGTCAGACAGAGACTGTCTGGGAGAATTCAGCCAAATGAACCTCCCCGAACCACAACTGGAGATCACTTTTATATGCTCTAGACAAGGAGGTCAAATATGCAGTCACAACAAATGGTTTCAGCTAAAAGACCAAAATAGCAAACAGAGAGCCCCGCTGATCTTTCTCCTAGACCCAAGAGCCCTGGCATTCAATATCTTGGACATAGGTACCCTAATAAGGGTACCTTCTAAAAGGAGAACGCATTCCATTGTGATAGGCCATACATCCCAGATTCCATATCAGATACTACAGTGCTTCTTTTGTTTCTTCTACCTTTGTTTACATGAATGATGTTCCACTTCATTCCAGCCTGGTACCATTGTCTGCCATTATTATTGCTATCTAATTGTTGTTTGTATCATGTAACCAATGACAAATCTGAATCTGGATCTGAATTTATTTCCAGTCTGAATTGCATGTCGGTAACTGTCTCAAATGGATGTTTTCAGTGGTAGAAGTACTCAGATAATTTACTGTAATAAAGGAAAAGGTGTCATAATGTAAAATGTGTTAGGATCCTGCTCTAGCCCCTGCCCTTCTTTCCCTTCTTCCTCTTTTTCCTCCTTTCTCCCTTGAGTCCTGATTTGTTTCTGTGTTGACCTGTCTCTTTGGCTCCCTCTGTCTGTCACCTCTCCCTCATGTCTCTCTCTCTCTCCCTGTCTCTCGCCGTCCTGCTTCACCTGCTTCACCTGCCTGCACTCTGGTTTGCTGATTGCTACAATGAGTTTCAGCTGCAGCAATCAGGTCACACCATTCACCTGTTCTCCACCTCACCTCCACTATTTAAACCCTGCTCATTCATTCACTCCCTGCCGGATCATCGACCCACATACCCTCAAAGACTCACATCGTGTCACGGACTCAAGACATTCTGTTGAATTTGCTTTTGGACTCCGTTTTCCCCTCTCCTGGATATTCTCACGCATGGACTCAGTTTTTCTCTCGGTTTCTCGTCAGTTCAGCTTCAGTCTCCAGCCTGTTGTTCCTTCCTCTTCCCCATTTGCCCCTGGATTACCTCAGCCTGTTTTCCCCTCTGTATTCAGTTCCCCATCTAGTGAGTACTCCTCCTTTATTTAGTTTTGTAAGTTCAGTTTAGTTTTGGTTGACTTCCATTTTGGTATTCATAGTGTTTATTGTCGAGCTTTGAGTTGTTTGATTTAATTCTGTTCTCTCGGTTCAGTTCTCCATTTACGTATTGGTTTTGTTTTTTTGATTAAATAAATCTATAAGCCTTCATTCAGCTGTCTGTCAGTCTGCACTTGGGTTCCCCTGCTAACCCCGTAACATCCGGCCAGAAATGAACCTAGCAGACTCACAGACTGGCTCTGACCCGTCACCAACCTCCCCGCTGAGCAGGGTGGCTGTAACCGGCCAGGGTGAGTCGCTCAGTCCTGTTCGGTCCTGGTGCTTGAGTTCCCCCCTAGACATTTTCTTTACTTGTGAGGAATACCATAAGTATTTCGACCTCCTGCTTGAATTGTGGGGTGAGTGGACGAAGGCTCGGGACCAGGAATTCAAGGGTGAAATTGTGTCTTTGGGTCGCAGGGCGGCCTCCCAGATGCCCTGGCTAATGAGCCACCTGCCTGATTACGTTTTAGAGTTCTTGAACACTCCCTTGCCTTTCGTTACCCATCCTAACTCAGCCACATATCCTACCTGCACACAGCCTGCTAATCCACCTGCTAGCCACCCGCCTGCTAGTTCACCTGCTAGCCACCAGCCCACCAGTTCTCCTGCGAACACTGAGTCCACTCCACGTTGTGTTAGTGTTGGTGTACTAAACCTTCAGTTGGCGAGTAATGATGGACTTACACCACCACCTGATTACCCATCATATCCTGTTTCCCCTTGCCCCGTGGCCGATGATTGCAGCAAGTCTCCTTTCTGGGGAACCCGTCTTGCCTTTAAGCCCAGCTCTGGTCGAAAGCGGGGTCCCCGACACAGGAGTTCCCAGTCACCCCCCATCTCCATTTCCTCTAGCGCCCTGTGTTCCTTCCTGCTCGATAGAGCCCTTGGACTGGACAATTTCCACCCCAGTCAGATCAGTTCCCCGCCTGAACCTGGACCCCAGCACTCCGACAAGCCACCCTCCAGAAAGTCTTCCAGAAGGAAGAGAGGTTCAAGGAGACCCCAGACCTCGCCGCCGCCGAGCGCCGCAGAGGTCCCGCCACCGCCGAGCGTCGCTGAGGTCCCGCGGCATCAATGCTTCATCTCCGCCTGTCCCGAGGGGGTCGACGACGCCGCCTCACCGATCTCCGAGGGGGTCGACAACACCGACGCCGCCTCACCCATCTCCGGAGGGGTCGACAGCGCCGACGCCGCCTCACCCATCTCCGAGGGGGTCGACGGTGCCGACATCGCCTCACCCGTCTCCGAGGGGGTCGATGCCGCCGCCTCACCCGTCTCCGAGGGGGTCGATGCCGCCGCCTCACCTGTCTCCGAGGGGGTCGACGCCGCCGCCTCACCTGTCTCCGAGGGGGTCGACGACGCCGCCTCACCCGTCTCCGAGGGGGTCGACGACGCCGACGCAGCCTCACCCGTTTCCGAGGAGGCCGTCGACGCCGCCTCACCCATCTCCAAGAGGGTCGACGCCGTCGACGCCGCCTCACCCATCTCCAAGAGGGTCGACGCTGTCGACGCCGCCTCACCCATCTCCAAGGGGGTCGACGCTGTCGACGCCGCCTCACCCGTCTCCGAGGGGGTCGACGCCGCCTCACCCGTCTCCGAGGGGGTCGAGGCCGTCGACGCCGCCTCACCCGTCTCCGAGGAGGTCGAGGCCGTCGACGCCGTCGACGCCGCCTCACCCGTCTCCGAGGGGGTCGACGCTGCCTCACCCGCCTCCGTCTCCGAGGGGGTCGACGCCGTCGACGCCGCCTCACACGCCTCAGTCCCAGAGCGGGTCGACGCTGTCGACGCCGCCTCACACGCCTCAGTTCCAGAGCGGGTCGACGCTGTCGACGCTGCCTCGGACCATCCAGGGCCAGCCGATGATTCCCTCATCAGAGAAATTGTGATGGAGTCAGCTGACCAATCCCCTGGCTAAGAGACTGTTGAGCCCGTGTCAGCTGACAGCATCCCCGGCCCAGAGATTGTCGAGCCCGTGTCAGCTGACAGCATCCCCGGCCCAGAGACTGTCGAGCCCGTGTCAGCTGAAAGCATCCCCGGCCCAGAGACTGTCGACGCCGCCTCTGTCTCAGTTCCCAAGCAGGTCGACGCTTTCGACGCCGCCTCCGTCTTAGTTTCCGAGCGGAACCAACCAGAATCTGCTGGTGTTCCTCCCGGCAGAGGAATTAAATTGGAGTCAGCTGATGAATCCCCCGGCCTAGAGACTGTCGAGCCTGAGTCAGCTGACCAATCCCCCGGCCTAGAGACTGTCGAGCCTGAGCCAGCTGACCAATCCCCCGGCCTAGAGACTGTCGAGTCAATATCAGCTGAAGAATCCTCCCGCCCACAGACTGTAGAGCCCGTGTCAGCTGACAGCATCCCCGGCCCAGAGACTGTAGAGCCCGTGTCGGCTGACAGCATCCCTGGCCCAGAGACTGTTGAGCCCTCGTCAGCTGACAGCGTCCCCGGCCCAGAGACTGTTGAGCCCTCGTCAGCTGACAGCATCCCCGGCCCAGAGACTGTTGAGCCCTCGTCAGCCGACGGATCTTCCAGTCAAGAGACTGTGCAGCCTCAGTCTGCTGACCAACTCCCCAGCCAAGAGACTGTTCTCCACAAATCTGCTGTTCTATTCCCAGGCCCAGAGAGTGAGCCTGTGCCAGCTGACAAACCCCCTGCTCCTGAGTCTCTGTCTGCCGTGGCCACTCCTGCTCCTGAGTCTCTGTCTGCAGTGGCCACCCCTGCTCCTGAGTCTCTGTCTGCAGTGGCCTGCGTCGGCCCCCAGCCCGGTCTCCAGAGGGGTCCCGCCTTCGTCGGCCCCCAGCCCAGCCTCCAGAGGGGTCCCGCCTTCGTCGGCCCCCAGCCCGGCCTCCAGAGGGTCCCCGCCTTCACCTGATCCGGTTCCCAGGCCGGCCTCCAGAGGGTCCCCGCCTTCACCTGATCCGGTTCCCAGGCCGGCCTCCAGAGGGTCCCCGTCTCGTCCTCCGCCGCCGGCCTCCAGAGTGGTTTCGCCTCCTCCGTCGCCGGCCTCCAGAGTGGTTTCGCCTCCTCCGTCGCCGGCCTCCAGAGTGGTTTCGCCTCCTCCGTCGCCGGCCTCCAGAGTGGTTTCGTCTCCTCCGTCGCCGGCCTCCAGAGTGGTTTCGTCTCCTCCGCCGCCGGCCTCCAGAGTGGTTCCGCCGCCTCCGCCGCCGGCCTCCAGAGTGGTTCCGCCGCCTCCGCCGCCGGCCTCCAGAGTGGTTCCGCCGCCTCCGCCGCTGGCCTCCAGAGTGGTTCCGCTGCCTCCGCCGCCGGCCTCCAGAGTGGTTCCGCCGCCTCCGCGCCGGCCTCCAGAGTGGTTCCGCCGCCTCCGTCGCCGGCCTCCACAGTGGCACCCAGGCCGTCCTCCGGAACGGCCTCGTCTGCCCGTCCAGCACCCGGGCCGTCCTCCGGAATGGCCTCGTCTGCCCGTCCAGCACCCGGGCCGTCCTTCAGCCTTGGAATTTTTTGTTTTGGGCTTGACCAGGCTTTGAACTATTCTCTGGTCTGTTTTTGGTTTTGAACTTTGTTTTGCAGCCTCAGTGCTGCCCCAGACTGATCTGGACACTTTGTTTTGTCCCTCCGTCCTGATCCCCTCCACCCACCCAACTCCTCTTGGACTTTCGTCTCTGTCCCTCCGTCCTGACCCCCTCCGCCCGCCCTGCTCTTCTTGGGTTTTTGTTTCTGGATCCCCTCCTCTTCAGTGACCAGCTCCCTGTTCGTTTTTTTTTTCGTGCGCCAGGAGGCGCACGTAGAGGGGGGGGGTACTGTTAGGATCCTGCTCTAGCCCCTGCCCTTCTTTCCCTTCTTCCTCTTTTTCCTCCTTTCTCCCGAGTCCTGATTTGTTTCTGTGTTGACCTGTCTCTTTGGCTCCCTCTGTCTGTCACCTCTCCCTCATGTCTCTCTCTCTCTCTCCCTGTCTCTCGTCCTCCTGCTTCACCTGCTTCACCTGCCTGCACTCTGGTTTGCTGATTGCTACAATGAGTTTCAGCTGCAGCAATCAGGTCACACCATTCACCTGTTCTCCACCTCACCTCCACTATTTAAACCCTACTCATTCATTCACTCCCTGCCGGATCATCGACCCACATACCCTCAAAGACTCACATCGTGTCACGGACTCAAGATATTCTGTTGAATTTGCTTTTGGACTCCGTTTTCCCCCCTCCTGGATTTTCTCACGCATGGACGCGGTTTTTCTCTCGGTTTCTCATCAGCTCAGCTTCAGTCTCCAGCCTGTTGTTCCTTCCTCTTCCCCATTTGCCCCTGGATTACCTCAGCCTGTTTTCCCCTCTGTATTCAGTTCCCCATCTAGTGAGTACTCCTCCTTTATTTAGTTTTGTAAGTTCAGTTTAGTTTTGGTTGACTTCCATTTTGGTATTCATAGTGTTTATTGTCGAGCTTTGAGTTGTTTGGTTTAATTCTGTTCTCTCAGTTCAGTTCTCCATTTACGTATTGGTTTTGTTTTTTTGATTAAATAAATCTATAAGCCTTCATTCAGCTGTCTGTCAGTCTGCACTTGGGTTCCCCTGCTAACCCCGTAACAAAATGCTGCATTAAAAGGCACAGAGGTACTGTCACTGTGAGAATAACATTAACTCATATGTTAAGTTACAGCCAACTAAAAAACCTTCTGCCAACAGCTCAGTGTTGCAGCCATAAAAACACAAAGCCTTTTGTCAAAGGTTTCTAAGTGCTACAAGAAGATGACAAAGACTGTGTGAGACAGTAAATGTAAAGAGCTTTAAACTATGCCTGAGACTAATGCTAAATCTGCGCTGTCACCCTCCCAAGGTGTCTCTAATCTCTGATGTCATGCCCTGACATGTAAGATGATACTTGACGTGGCCTAATATTTATCCCAGCTGGCAGCCTGATATTATATTATCTAATGATGTATGATGAGGAGAGGAGCCAAGTTTGTAACTCTCTTGGTCTACATTTTTTGCTCATTTTCATTTTCATTCCTCCCCCCTCCTCCTCTCATTCCGTCCCTCAGCCCCTTTATGCCCATCAGAAAAGACAGATTATTGATCCTGTTTTTCCTGAACAGCACAGCTGATCCATTATCTCCTTTTGGATGCTGCGGCTGCTGTCAGGCATATAAACAGTCTCCTGCCATTGTGGGGTTCATATAGAGCGACAGTCTGAGTCTTCCTGTGAAGATCATGAACACACGTTGCTGGGCAGTGAAGTCCAAATGACAATCATTAGTGAGGTGAGGAGACAGCTGGGAGAACAGGATGACTCTCATGGTCATATGAGACTTCTATACAAAGGGAGCACTAAGTTTTCCAAATTATTAGCAAATGTTGAGAAAACTGGAAAGAGAAAATGCAAATGACTACCTCTTTCTTTCTCTTGATTCCCAAAAGAATAAAACCAGCCATCCATTCAGAATTCCAGTTAGGAAAATCGGGATATCATGCTTGGAAGATGGGGATGCTATTCCAAATACTGGGGGGTTTGAACGGATCAGCTTACACTGTGGAAAAGGACACAACTTGTGGGGCACAAAGGGGATATATTCTGTATAATTTATATTTATATTATATATTAGGAGTTGACTTGTGAAGCTACAGAGCTGGAGTGCTCAGTACAAGGAATACATGATATTTCTGTTTGTTTCATGTATCACTATGAGGAGGGCTACAGGTTTCACCACACAGATGTGATGTTTTATTCTATTTTCTGTCCCTGTGAATAAAAGCATTGGAGGAAAGTTGCACACTTCATGTACGTCATTATTTATACATTTAGTCTGTGCAATTTTACCTTGATTTACACTCCTGCAGTGAATCTAAGCTATAAACTATGTAAGTGACCTTTGCATTTATACTCTGTCTCTGGTGTTTCAGTGTCACTCTGCAGTTACAAAATACTGGTTAGCGGTTGGGTTTCTGTGATTGTGGTGAGTTTCTCTGTTTACTTGGTGGCTGAAATGAAGCGGATCATGTTGGAGCTGGAGGTAATAAATGTCATAACTTTTACCAAGACTACTAAAAAGCAGAAAAGAGAGATGATGTTGGAGCTGACTGAGTCTATACATGGATTGGATCAATACACTGTATGCACGTCACTGCTAAGCAGACCGATCAATTTAGCACACTGCCAGACGATGGTTTTCCACAAACTTTTTTTTTGAGAGTTTACACATGTTGGAGATACATGGAGCTCTATGGCAAATAGTGTTTTGGCAGCATGAAAATATTTTTCCTCTGCTTTTTTTTTTCAATTTACAAACAATGCATGTAAGGATCTGAATGCAGCCTTATGTTATCTTAATAACTGTCTTGTGTAAACCATAGTGCTGTTTTTAAACCTGTAACCAACTCATAGAAAGTGTTGGCTAAATTTGAGAAGAACTCCACACCTTGAGGTTAGTTGTAGTACAGTGTTACACCTGAGCCACCCAAAGTGTATGAGACATCCCTCCATCAGATTGAGCTCTGTTAGACTTTTGAGTCCCAAGCAGTGTTGTGTGTCCGATAAATGTGTTTTTAATATATGATTTTTATGTGTGCTCTCGACCTTGCAGACAAAAATAAATATGACAATGTTTGGCACAGTCCCTTGTCAATATTCATAAATATTTCATGATTTGTGGACCTGGAATCTGTCTTTTGAAGATACTTCATCCATCTACATCCATCTGTCCATCCATTTGAATATGCATTGATGATGGATATGACAGATGATGGATAAATAGATGTGTGTGGATCCATTGATGGAAGGACAAATCGATGGTCACCTATTCCTGTTTATTCACCATCTATCATGGGTGAACAGAGATAAACATGTGGACAAAATTGTTGGTACTGCTCGGTTAATGAAAGTAAAACCCACAATGGTCCTAGAAATTATTTGAATCTGACAAAACCAATAATAAATAAAAATTCTACGAAAATTAACCAAGAAAATCTGACATTGTTTTTGAACCGTGGTTTAACAGAATTATTTGAAAAAATAAACTCATGAAACAGGCCTGGACAAAAATGATGGTACCCCTAGAAAAGACTGAAAATAATGTGACCATAGACACATGTTCAATCAAGGTGTGTCCTCTAATCAGCATCACAGGTGTCTACAAACTTGTAATCAGTCAGTCAGCCTATTTATAGGGTTACAGTAGTCACTGTGCTGTTTGGTGACATGGTGTGTACCACACTAAACATGGACCAGAGGAAGCCAAGGAGAGAGTTGTCTCAGGAGATTAGAAAGAAAATTATAGACAAGCATGTTAAAGGTAAAGCCTATAAGACCATCTCCAAGCAGCTTGATGTTCCTGTGACTACAGTTGCACATATTATTCAGAAATTTAAGATCCATGGGACTGTAGCCAACCTCTCTGGACGTGGCTGCAGGAGGAAAATTGATGACAAATGGAAGAGACGGATAATACGAATAGTAAGAAAAGAGCCCAGAACAACCTGTAAAGACATTAAAGGTGAACTCTGAGGTCAAGGTACATCAGTGTCAGATCGCACCATCCGTCGTTGTTTGAGCCAAAGTGGACTTGATGGGAGACGACCAAGGAGGACACCATTGTTGAAAACAAATCACAAAAAAGCCAGACTAGGATTTGCCAAACTGCATGTTGACAAACCACAAAGCTTCTGGGAGAATGTCCTATGGACAGACGAGACAAAACTGAAACTTATTGGCAAGGCACATCAGCTCTATGTTCACAGACGCAAAAATGTAGCATATCAGGAAAAGAACACTGTCCCTACTGTGAAACATGGAGGAGGCTCTGTTATGTTCTGGGGCTGCTTTGCTGCATCTGGCACAGAGTGTCTTGAATCTTTGCAGGGTACAATAAAATCTCATGACTATCAAGGTATTCTGGAGAGAAATGTGCTGCCTAGTGTCAGAAAGCTTGGTCTCAGTCGCAGGTCATGGGTCTTGCAACAGGATAATGACCCAAAACACACAGCTAGAAACACCCAAGAATGGCTAAGAGGAAAACACTGGACTATTCTGAAGTGGCCTTCTATGAGCCCTGATCTAAATTCTATTGAACATGTTAGGAAATATGCAGACACGTTTATATATATTAATACATTTCTGCTTTATTAACATGAAATTTTATTATAGCCTGATCTGTTGAACTGTGTGAGAATTGTTGTTGTGACCCTAATACTGACTAAAGAGTGAAGTGTTTGAGATGTATCCGGCTGAGCTAGCATTCCAGAGATAAAGAGGTGATAAAGGGTACTGGGGAGGGAGATTTCTTGTATATGTATTCGTGAACACACTGAGACTGCCTCAGTGCAGGTGTAACCCATTGCCTGTACTCCTTGCTGCAAGTAAACCATTAGAAAGACTTTAAAGCCTCACTGAGTTTTGATTTTGTGTTGGGAAATTTTGTGGTACGAACTAACAGTGAAAATACAGTCTTTTTCTCACAGAAATAATTTCCTGACAGAACATCTGTGGAAGGAGCTGAAACATGCCATCTGGAGAAGGTACGCCTTCAAACCTGAGACAACTGGAGCAGTTTGCAGAGCCAAAATCCCTGCTGTGAGGTGCAGAAATCTCATTGACAATTTTAGAAATCATTTGATTGCAGTGATTACCTCAAAAGGTTGTGCAACAAAATGTTAAACTAAGGGTACCATCATTTTTGTCCAGGTCTGTTTCAGGGACCTGAGTTTATTTTTTAAAATAATTCTGTTAAACCACGGTTAAAAAGCAATGTCTGATTTTCATTGGTTAATTTTCATAGAATTTTTATTTATTATTACTTTTGTCAGACTCAAATTATTTCTGTGACCATTGTGGGTTCTTCTTTCATTAACCGAGGGGTACCAGCAATTTTGTCCACGTGTGTACATAACATCTACATATATCTATCATCTACTGTATTGATCTTTCCATTCACAATAGATGGATGGTTTGGTAAGAGATGCATTAATGTGTAGATATCTATCTGTAAGCCTGAATAGTTGATGCTCACCTCTCCAGGGCTGTGGGTCAGGCAGCTTACAATTTTGTACTGTTCTTATATTTTCCTGTTCTGATATTTTGCTGTCTCTGTGCTATAACATCACCACAACGGCAGGACAGTTATCAGTAGGCTTTATTCCAGCTTGGCAGCACAACGTTTTTCTTTTCTGGCGCCCCTCACTGCGCTCCCCTCAAAAAGGTCCTAACAGAAACAACATGAAACCGGAAAAAATATATGGGACACTAAATATGGCAATAAGGAAACCCTAAAACAGTAACTATCAAATACTTAAAATAATCTGTGAAATAAAGATTCAAGACACAACATAAATAAACCCCCAAATAATGAACAAAATAAAGTAAATGTAAATTAACATAATCATACCTAAATCCATTGTTACAGTCTTCCTCTGCCACAGATGAAATGTCCACATTTCAATGAAAGAGCTCAAAGGTGTGCAAAAGGCACAACATGACCGATATATACAGGTAAACAGGTCTTGTATAACCCTGTAAACAATATAACAGATGCAGACATCCGCAATGAATGCTCACCGTTTCCTTACAGTGGAGTACAATTTTTTTTTCTTTTTTGTTTCTCATTCAGTTTTGTAGAACATCATTAACCAGAAAATACATAGAAAACAGTACCACACCAGTGCTGTACAATAAACAACGGGCACAAACTACAAACATCATCAGTATGAAACTCATCATGTAACAAAGTCTCTGTCCTTGTGTGGGTGACAAATCCTGTGTCCAGAGCGGGACACAACAGGGTGGGCAACTGAAGAAGCAGGTGGGGACACACTGGGCTGGGAAACCATGGGAGAACGGGGAGGAGAGGGTGGTGCACTCGGAGGAGCTATCTCAACTACAGGTGCTGAAGTGGACTGCCCAGTCCATGGTGGCATATATGGAGGGGTGGGTGGCCGAAAAGGCAAAGCACCTGACAAAGCAGTAACAGGAGGTGCTGCTGAGGGGGTATTGTCCAGTCCGGGTGAAAATGTCTCTCTTGGGATATTTTGCAAAGTCCCTTTGTACTCTTTGAGTCTGTTATGGTGTACAATCCATGTCTGTGAATGTGCTTTCCTAGGATCTGTAATCTCATAGGTAACACTGGGATGTCCATCTTTTTTCATGCGTTTCAAAATGACAAATGGCCCTTTCCATCTTGGAGCCAGTTTGTTCATCTTCTGAACTGGATCATCCAGGAGGACAAGGTCCCCTGGCTCGTGTGGACGGAAAACAACCTTCTTGTCGTATTGTAACTTTTGACGCAACTTGTTAAGTGCTGAGCTTTGAGCTGCATCTGCAAATGCATGTGTCAGACGTGAAGACAGATAAGCCGCATAAGCCGCAGGTGTACCTGGTGTAGGTGAGGTCACTGTTGGACTACAGTTCAATATAACGTCCAGTGGCAAGTTAGATTCCCTGCCGTGTACCAGGAAGAGTGGGGAAAACCCTGTGCTGGAATGTACACTAGAGTTATATGCAAGTTCCACTTGTGGAAGAAAAGTGTGCACGTCCCGAGCAATGTAAGGCCAGTAACAGATATGTCTAGCTCTCTGAAGTGTGCGTTCCGCATTTAAATGTCCACTTAACTGATTCCCATGTAAGGCTGCTAAGGCTGTGGGGACAAGTACTTTTGGAAGAACAACTTGAAAGTTCACAGGTGAGTTGGGACTCCGCTTAGTCTTTCTACAGAGAATCCCATGTCTAATGGTAAGGTTGGGATACTCATGCCACAGTTTTCTCAATGAAGGGGAGGATTTCCTCAGTTTACCAATCGGGGGCCTACTTTCCCTGTCTTTTACCCAGGAAATGACTGTACTAAGACACTCATCATTCTGTTGCTGTCGTTGTAAGTGTTCAGTGTCAATAGACAGTGTACTGCTGATGTCCCGAGTTAGACTGTCATGTGTGTCAGTGTCTGCAGTGGTATGTGTGTCAGTGACAGCCACAGCAACACATTGTTCAGATTTGTCAATATTGTCTGTGCTGGGACATCTGGACAAGGCATCAGCGTTAGCATGCTGTCTACCTTTCCGATGTGTGATAGTGTAGTCATAGACGTCCAGTTACAGGATCCATCTACTGCATCTGCCTGTGGGGTCGTTGTCCACTGTGGTCTTCTTCAGGCTTAGTAGGGGCTTGTGGTCTGTGATCACAACAAATGAACTGCCTGAAAGAAAGTGTTTAAAGTTTCTCACAGACCAAACAACTGCAAAGAGTTCACGATGAAAAGTTGACCATTTCCTTTCTGAGGGATTTAGGGTGTGGCTCGCATAGGCAATAACATGTTCTTTATTGTCCTGTTTCTGGGCTAACACTGCCCCTATGCCCTCTAGTGATGCATCAGTGTATAGCAAGAAGGGATGTGAAAAGCTAGGATGTGCCACAACTGGTGGGTTAGTAAGAGCATGTTTCAGTGACTGAAAAGCATCCTCACACTCAACTGTCCATCTAAAAGTAGCACCTTTATGAGTCAGTGAGTGAAGTGGAGCAGCAATGATAGAAAAGTTTTTAACAAACCTACGATAGTAGGAGCACAGTCCAACAAATGCTCTCACTTCTGTGACAGTCCTAGGAGATGGCCACTTGCATACTTTTTCCAGATTCTTCACATCTGGCTGGAGTCCATGGCTGGAGACAACATGTCCAAGAAAAGTCACTTCAGTTTGGGCCAGGTGACATTTCTTCGCTTTTAGTCTAAGACCAGCCGATCTGAACCGGTCAAAAACTTCACTAAGGGTCTTGAGGTGGTCGCTGAAGGTTTGGCTAAAGACTAGCACATCATCTAAATAGATTAGGCAGTCCTTCCAATGCAAGCCATGAAGGACTAATTCCATTAGTCTCTGGAATGTTGGGGGGGCATTTGTCAGTCCCATTGGCATAACTTTGAACTGATAGAGACCGCTCCCAGTGTTGAATGCTGTCTTCTCTCTGTCCTGCGGCTCGAGCTCAACCTGCCAATATCCACTTGACAAGTCCAAGGTGCTGAACCAACAGGAGCCTGACAGACCGATACCAGTTAATGACTTTGATGAGGACGACGAGGATGAGGATGAAAATCTAAAAATTAAAACATGACAACGTTTAAAGTTGATTAAAAAGCTGAACCAACATTCGTATTGTGCCGCTAGAGGTGAAATTCTTGGACTGGCGCAAGACGGACGAAAGTGAAAGCATTTGCCAAGAATGTTTTCATTAATCATTTCCACATCATCATCCTCCTCTGCTGGATGTGGCAGGGGGTATGAGTCTTTGATAGTGGCTGCATTTAGCTTTCTGTAGTCAATGCAGAATCGGTAGGTACCGTCCTTCTTACATACCAAAACAACCGGGGAGGACCATGGGCTGTAGCTCTCTTCGATGACGTCCTGTTCCAGGAGCTGTTGGACTTGCCTGTCGATCTCTGCTCGGATGTTTGGGGAGGCCCGGTACGCTCTCTGCTTGATTGGGGGAGTGTCACCAGTCCTGATACTGTGCTTAACTCGGTCTGTTCGCCCATAGTCATGGTCATGTGCACTAAACACGTCACAGTAAGATAAAAGTAAAGCCTGGAGCTTTTGTCTCTGCTCAGTTGTTAAAACTGAGTCATTTAGGTTAACGTCTAGCAACAACTGCTGTGTAGATGGCTCAACATGGGTAGTAACTGCATCTACATTGGTCTCAACTATGTAGTAGTCATCATCACTGTCCTGGCCTACGGGATAAAAATCACCTAGTTTAGTGTCACTAGGTACGTTTAAGTCAGAGGTAGTTGGATTCATAACTCTAACATATGTAAAACCTACTTGAACTGGAGCAACAGTACGTGCAGCCAGTAAGCCGTAGGAACTGGGTGGCCCTGGTTCAATAACACCAGTATAGTCCATGTTATAGTCAGGCACGCCAGTGGTGGGTTGTACTTGAGCTAGAACAGTCATTTGTGACATGGCAGGCACTAAGAGTGGGGTCACAGTAATGGCATTGCAACTTAAAGGGGCTGTTTCTGTAGCACACAAAAGTGGAACACTTGCACGGTTACCCACTTTGAGAACACCTTCTTTCAGATCTAAGACAGCAAAATGTGCAAGTAAGAAGTCCCAGCCTAATATGACAGGCTGTGTAACATTCCTGACAACCTGGACTGTGTGTGTAAACATCTCACTGCCTAGCCTCACATTCATAGAGAGAGCCGCCACGATGAGGAGAGTGCCATCTCTCTGGGCTACGGGGTCTGGAGCGCCTCTCATAGCCGTAGGCACGGTCCTGGTGGCGAGGTGAAGATGATGGTCCACCTGAGTGTTGACAGCAGGGGTAGTCTGGTGAACGCCAGGAGAAGCTGTAGTCACTGTGAGACCTGCTGGACCGGTTGTAGGTGGGTGTAGTTGAGCGGGCGTCTCGAACAGGAGACACTGATGGAGTGCGTCGATACCTCTCTCTGCCGCGATCACCTCTGGAGTAGTCAGAGTGTTCATCACGTCTGGAATGGCTCACATTATGTTTTTGTGAAACAACATGCAGCTTCAGAGTCTGAACATCTTTGGAAAGCTGCGTTATTGCATCAAAAAGTTCATCAGAGCGGTCTGTCTGGCTCTTTTCATTTTTTGCGGACACCATAGCAGACAGCGGCTCTTCTCTGGATACAGGAGGTGTAGCATACAGTGTGGTACTCACTGAGGAACAGGCATGGCAACAGCAAATTTTGATTTCAGCTGAAAATGTTCGGTATACAACCTTCAGGTGGGGTCCAGGGGGGCGCAGCCCCCCCTTGAGCTGAGAGGTTTTGAGTAAAGTAGAGGTGATTTAGAATGAAAAACATGCATAGAATTACAGAAGACTAGATTGTAATGAATGTTAATTTAATGAAAAGTTAACTTACTTTTTCTTCAGTGTTGTCTCACTGCATTTAGTCCTACAATTTTTACAGTTCTATAGGTCTTTTAACACTATTTACACTGGAGTTCTACACTGGTCACAAAGTCACTTCTAATGTCACAGTTTCCTCTATGGCAGGGGTATTCAACTAAAATTCAAAGTGGTCCAGTCAGAGAAAATGTATTAAAGCAAAGGTCCGAAACATCATAAAGTCTGCCTTCAATTAGTGCGACATATGTTGATGTAACCTAGAAGTTTTATTAGCCTGTGCATGTAATCAATAGCTGACCATCAAATCAAATAAATTCAGTACAGTTCAAAAACATTTTGACATTTATTAACAAATGACTTTTGATATAACTGTACATCTTAAAATTAAGTGCAGAACTTGAAAAAATAATGACTGAACAACCCAAACCAGCTTATATACATCTTTAACAATACCTAAATCTCAAAAAATGTAAACAATTGAACACTTTAACATTTTTTTCCTGTCTTGTTACTCCCTTTATATCCCTGCTGCTTAATGGGAGAACTGAGCTGCAGTTTGCCCTGCCAGTATTTTTTGAATTGTATATTGTGGTCTGAATGGTGTCAGGGTCATTCTCAAACACATTTGGAGCTCATTGGTCAGTCTGGAACGATATTCAGTTTTGTCATGTTTGTTATGTTCATAGTTGAGAAAGGTGCCTTCAGCTGTATGTTGAGCCAAACATGGTCAGCATGTGCAGTACTATTTCCCTCTCGGTGTCGCTTTATTCATTTCCTTTTTTGTCTGTCTCTCATCTCTCAACTGTTTTCTGAACACAGAGCTGTGATGTTTAGCAGCTGAATGCAGAGACTTCATTGGCTGAGTAGCGTCACGTGGGATGGCTGAACTCGTACGTAATTGGTCTGTGTGTTTCCTGAGCTGCTAACTAATGCCGTAAACACTGGGAAAGCTGTGCCAGTAAAACAGAAGCGACCGGTCAAATTTAAAATCCCGTTACAATTTACTCATTACAGGTCCGGTCCGTATAAGACGGCATCTGGGTCCGGATCCAGACCGCGGTCCGCCAGTTAGTAACCCCTGCTCTATGGAGTCAGCTGTGTCAGTTTTCTTTACATTTCCAGAACACTCTTTAAACACTATCAGTGATTCATTTTGCCCTGAGTCATGAGTCAAATACCCAGTGTTTTGTTAACTAACTCTAATGACTTTTCTCTCAAGCCAATTCCATCGGAACTTGTTTTTGACACTTTTATCTATTTCTAGCACCGATGACTCTTGATCTTTCGATAAAAACCTCATGATTCCACCGAAAACGATCCCAATAGCTCAAAATTCCAACAGGAACATGCCGCCATGAATTGTAACAAAAGAATGCATCGAGCAATTTGATTGGTCCAATCGTTGGCAGCTAACCAATTTCGACCAATCGCAAGGCCTTTTACAATGCAGCAGGAGCAAGACTGGTTCTCTTCGTCTGTTACGCTGCGGGAGAAACGCCGAGCGCTTCTCAAAAACCGGGAGCAAGAGTAACAAAAACATACCTCACCCCCCCTAAAATTTTCTCAACGGATTTGGACGATTCACAGAAATGATCAATTTGAAAATTAAAACGGCGGATTTCCGCGGAACGGCGGAAAATTGCCGTGCCTGGAGGAAGGAGGTGGAAGGAGTCTCAGAGCCTCTTGGGCACGTTCACATTTACATGCCACTGCCAGAGCCTGTTCCAGTGTAGCTGCACCATGCTCATGACATTTTGATTGAAGAACAGGGTCAAGTCCGGCAACAAATCTTCTGAAACGTTCCATGGCAATAGCTGCCTCACCATAGTTGGGAAAAGCTTCCAGTACTAGCCTTGTGATTTCTGCAGCATAAACTTCTAATGGTTCTTTGGGCAGGCGTTGTCTTGCATTAACAAAAGTTTGAAAATGAAGCAAAAATTCCTTCCTGCCAAAAACATCGAGTTTTGCCACACATTGTTCATAGTCTTGTTGTACTTGTGGCGAAAGTGATAACCAGTATGCTAACGCATCTCCACTAAGGCGAGTGGGAAGTATTGTAGCAATATCTGGCTGCTGTCCATCTGCGCAGGCTTTAACTGCCAGCTCCAACCTGGTTTTCCAAAGAGTAAAATTTTCTTTGTCCTTACCGTCGTCGTGAAAACATGGCGGCAATTCCACTCGGTAGTGAAATACTGTCTTTGAATGTGTCCTGCAGGGCTGCCGCGCCCGCCGGAGCATCGCCATTAGCGCTGGAGTTGTCCTCAACTCCTCCAGCCGTTGCCTGCTGCTGCTGCTGCGACATGAAAACACTGTCCAACTAAAACGACCAGGTAGAAACTCTGGGTGTGCACAAAAAGATATCCCTAGACAATATTCTTGTATCGCCCGTGCAAGTTTTCCACCGACGTAGCTAGTTGACTGCCGTGGCTAATTAGCATCGACGAAGACGAGCAAAAACACCGCTGCCACCAGTCTGTAAGCCTGAATAGTTGATGCTCACCTCTCCAGGGCTGTGGGTCAGGCGGCTTACAATTTTGTACTGTTCTTATATTTTCCTGTTTTGATATTTTGCTGTCTCTGTGCTATAACATCACCACAACAGCAGGACAGTTATCAGTCGGCTTTATTCCAGCTTGGCAGCACAACGTTTTTCTTTTCTGGCGCCCCTCACTGCGCTCCCCTCAAAAAGGTCCTAACAGGGCGCTCGTATAGCTCAACGCGTTGAGCGGGCGACCCATGTACAGGGCCTGGTCCCCGACGCAGCTGGCCCGGGTTCGATTCCCGATCGCGGCCCTTTGCTGCATGTCTTCCCCTGACTCTTCTCCCATTTCCTGTTTCTCTCTCACTGCACCTATCCAATAAAGCCGATAAAAGGCCAAAAAAAAATTAACTTTAAAAAAAAAAAAAAAAAAAAAAAAAAAAAAAAAAAGGTCCTAACAGAAACAACATGAAACCGGAACAAATATATGGGACACTAAATATGGTAATAAGGAAACCCTAAAACAGTAACTATCAAATACTTAAAATAATCTGTGAAATAAAGATTCAAGACACAACATAAATAAACCCCAAAATAATGAACAAAATAAAGTAAATGTAAATTAACATAATCATACCTAAATCCATTGTTACATATCTAACAAAGCTGGATCCATAAACAGCCACTACATACAGTATAAAGGTAGAATTACTTAATCAATTTATTAATTAATTGCGTTCAAACAGAATTCATTTTTAGCAGGTTTCACAATTATTCATCTTTTGGTTACAATTACCCTGAACATTAGGTATCTTGGACTGTCACACTTTCAACACTTTTAGTGGAACTGTACAAGAAGAGTAGGTCCCAGAAATACATTCTACGTTCAACTTTTCCCTATAGTACGTAGCTATGCCTTCACAAAAGGACAAATCAGTCTTTAAATGGATGGATGGAAACATAGCTTTTAAGGCTGTTTAGGTAAGACTATAGCTGGAAGCACCAACTTAAGTTTCCTAAAATCTTCGAAAGACTTCTAAACTAACACATGACTATGCGCACCAACATACAGCAATTGATTTTGGACTTCTCAGTCAGACAGAGACAGGGCAACTCACTGTACAGCAGTTATATGCAACCCCATCATCAGACAACAGCCTATGATAATGGTATAGCTAAAGGGACAGTGACATTCTTAGCAGGATTTAATGTCTTTAGGCAAAGCTGAGCCAGAGTTTGATAACAGTCAGCACATTTGTCCAACAAAGAGTCCGTAAGATGTCAAGTTTACGCCTCTTGGTTTCTTTCTAATAAATTAGTGTTGACCTAAAATGCATTTTGTCCCTCACTATTAAACAGTTGACCTTAAAGATTTTTGCAGGTTAATTTAAATGATTTCTGAAAATATGGATAATTAGCCCACTGAAAGACTTTCTTAACCCATGAAGGAAATGTACTTTCTGGCACACGTTCATACCAGTGGATGCTATTAAGGCCATGCTGCGATACCATGCGCCTATCTTACTATTTTGCTGTCAGCCAGAGGGGTTAAACAGTTCTGTGACCTTTCTCCGTCTCTGTGACTGTCTCTTTCTCCCTCTCTCTCTGACTGAATCATTCCATTAAGATCCCAGCATGTTGCAGAATGGAACAGAGCCGATGGGCTCAAGGCTGCCACATATCCTCCGTGACAACCAGTGATCGATGACGAATGACGGTTCGCTCTAATGAAACCAGGCAAAGGGATTAAAAACAACCCTCCATAACTTGCCAGGCCATTAATACATTCCCAAGCCATCTTCCTTCACAAAATCTCTCAAGTGCTCTCCACTGCTTCACTCCACAGTTTGTTGTTTTATTTACTTTATCCTTCACAATCAAGAGAGAGCGTTTTTGCTATGAAAACAGAATATCTCCAACTTCTGCTCTTGACACACAGCTAAATTAGAGCTCCAAACAACGAAAGAGTCCAAACAAAAATACATTAATTACAGAAGACATGTATTAGTGGTGCATGACATTCAGGACCACTATTTATTTAACTGAGATGACAGGAAAACTGAACCACTAATTTTAGTGACACTGCAAATTCATATAAAGTCAATGCAAATGGACACATGGAAAAAAAACAAAAAAACAACCAAAAAACAAACAAACAACTTAGCTCTGCGTGATGGAAATTGACGTGAAGATGCATCCACATTATTAAACCTGTTCATGTTCTCAAGGCTTTATATCTTTTTTATCAATGTACAGAGACAAGTGAAAAAAGGACATAAGCTTATTAAACTGAACTGTTTTGAGTTGTGAGAATTTTCAGCATCATCCCAACATCAGCATAGGCTACTTCTATACATGGATGATGCATGAGTTGACTGGAAACTGGCAGTTTGTGGCAAATTTGTGACAAAGACTGTGTAACCCGCCTAAAGAACTGTTAAATAACCATTTTTATTCATTTCTGATCATTAGTTATTTTCACCTTACATTTATGAGTACTGTGGGTTTTAGTTTGAAAACCGGAACTTTATTTTGGATGAGACAGGAAGTAGTGCGCTAATACATTCGACATAACTTAACATCTCTAATGCTGCTACCATGAGAGTTGAAAACAAGAGAAAGAGGTGTCTATGTAGGTTCTCATTCATCCAGGTCATGGTTATCCAAAGTTGTTTAAATCAATCCAACTGAACCTTCTTAAAGTCCAGTTGGATTGATTTAAACAACTTTGGATTCTTATCCAAAGTTGTTTCGTGCACGACGAACAGATTTTTATACCTCTTTCGCTTGAAAGAGGTATAAAAATCTGTTCGTCGTGCACGAAAATCAAGAAATTTCTTAGTCGATTTTATAAACTGATCGAAATTCCATTTTAGAGGTTGGAGAACCGTTGAAGACGCACTTTTAATTGTCCTGCCTTCTCCTAATGAAAACTGCCTTCTTGGTAAGCTAGCTTCTGCTTGTTTTCTAATGAGTGTGTATGTGGAAATACCACGAGGCGACCATGCTAGCTACAATGCTACAATGTATCACACATTTTATGTTGTTTTTGAAGAATGAAATATTAAAAAGCATTTATTTGATAGTTTGACTTGAAAATTCATATTAATCCACCCTGTATCGCTAAAATAAGCGCATTGTGAGACTTTTACACTGTGAAGTCGCCTTTGCTATATGCGACCGAAGGTTAAAACCATACTCAGCAGAAAGGTAAAATATAATTTTAAGTCAATTAAGATGGATAAAAGCAGTAAAGCTGCAATTTACGTTAAATTTGTTAATTAAAAACAATGTAATTCATTTATTTCATTAAAAATCTCAAATCCTATGCTAAAAGAGAGACAATACATGTGGAAGAATACAAGTTACTCACTTTACCTTAAAGGGCAATGTGTCTTTTAGAAATAAATGAATTCATTGGTAAAATGTGATCATACAATTGCACTTTATTGTAATTACAGTTGGTTAAAATGGTATATTCTGACACTATGAAACATTTATTATGAAAATAACTATGGTTATCAACTTGTAAACTATAGTATTTTGTTTTCCTATCAATGTTGTACAACACTTTGAATCAATCTCATTGGATGATATTGCATTAGAACCTGGACTATAGACCTGTTTTGGTAAATACAGGTCCCTTTATCTTTATCAGGTCTTAATTGATACATGGAAAATGTGAAGCTCCAGACCTTGTGTCCAACGAGGCGAGCCTCCCAGTTGAACTTTGAGCCACTACCCCACCATTCAGCGGATTCTGTGGTAGGACTGTGTCAGTCCACTGACCGACACCAACGAGAGTCTACCTGGATACTTTTCCTTGACTTTGACTACTCCCTGACTTATTGACTTGAACTTTGATTGGATCCACAATGGACCAGTTCCACAGGAATACTTCGAATGGACATTTTATGTTTATTTTTCTTAGTTTATTGGGCCCATAGGTATTGTATTGTTATGTTGTGCACTGTTCAGTTTTCTGAAACTAAAAGTTCACAATAACAACATATACCTGTGGTTACTGCTATTACTCCTAGCTCCTACAAACCTAGGTAGCGACATGTACATACTCAGAAGTGGGATACAGCTGTATCAACAGACCAGTCCTGCAGTCAAATTCACATGAATACAAGAGTAAAATCCGTAGTTATTGTCTGTATGATTGCTTGTCTGTACATGTAGCCCTGCAATAGACTGGCTGGTGACCTGTCAACACAGAGAGGTTATGATGAAAGTCAAATATCAAGAAGGCAATGTCTTTACTTCAAGTCCAAGAGAACCTCACTTGATGCTCTGGGTAGCAGCTAAGTAAAATCAGCAGTAGGCTGATTTTACTCATCCATATTCAGCTCGAACCTGCAGAATGCATCAAGTAGTTGGGTCATATCGAGGTTAGATTATGTTCAAATCACTAACTGGGACAGATTTTACCTGTGACCGGGTTGAGACCACTTCCTCTAAAGAATACATGGACTACCACAGTAGTGCATGTATGTAAAATGATAAAGGTACTAAGCAACTCTCATCTGGTAAAATACTGTAAATGCTGACAGAGGCATCAAGACCCCAAAGTGGATGCCCTATTTAATTCAAAGCAGTAATTTCCTTTCTCTGATAGTGTTGAAAAAATATGGACACTTTATGACCCATTTTTTGTGCAAAGGGCCATGCACACTTTGCATGTATGCAAATATGAAAAGGCCATCCGGCTATTTTTGCATTTGCCAAGCAGATCTCCACAACATATATGCACCACTCACACTCTGCTCTTCTGGTAATGGTCTCCGAGTGTTTCAAGTATAATTGATTACAGTGGAATTGCAGTGACGCAATAGCTGCTCTGTCTGAATATATTGCATATTCAATATAGCCATGGTATAATTCTCTGGCTATGACTCAATCAGGACTTTAAGTGTTAAAATTGCCAAAATCTATTAGTTAGTACAACTGTGTCATCCAGTTTTAACTAAATGCAAAACACACCTCGTGACTTACCTTGACTAGTGTGGCAGCAACGTGAATGAACATAAGTCACCAAATGCACAATATTTAACACATTTAGATGTATTTATCAAACAAAAGAGCAATCAGTGAATATTAACATTTTATTTAATGCAAATTCCTTGCATTTATTAGCTAAATTATCAGATTTCCAGAAAGAAACATATAAGAACTACATTGCTAACACTCTCTTTGTAAATTAGTAGAGCCAGAGAACAAAGACATACACAGGCAAAGAAAACGAGAGGGGAGTAAAGATGTATTCAAAGACAACACTCAAGAGCCACTCATGCTTTGGTTGGAAAAGAAAAGAGAAGAAAAAAAAGCTCTTCTTGACGGATGTGTGGGTGGAGGGTAAGAGAGAGATGGAGGAGAGATGAAGAGGGGCCGAGATGAATGAGGGGCATGGGCCCAGATGCTCAGATAAATTATTCACTTCATTCTTCAATACTGTCCTGCCAGCTGCCATTCACTGAGCCTGTCAGGTGCCCACGAAGGATGGCATGGGAGGAGAAGTGCCATTCATGCCAAGGGGGAAGAAACGAAAGAGAGGAGAGTCACCAAAAGAAAGATAAAACTTTTGTTTGTTGTGATTGAATTTATACATACACTACCGTCCAAAAGTTTGGGGTCACCCAGGCAATTTCTTATTTTCCATGGAAACTTACACTTTTATTCATGTGCTAACATATTTGCACAAGGGTTTTCCAATCATCAATTAGCCTTTCAACACGATTTGCTAACACAATTTAACATTACTGTAGAACATAGGAGTGATGGCTGCTGGAAATGGGACCCCGGTCTGTACCCCTATGTAGATATTTCATTAAAAATCAGTCGTTTCCAGGTAGAATAGTCATTTACCACATTAACAATGTCTAGACTGTATTTCTGATTCATTAATGTTATCTTCATTGAAAAAAAATCTGCTTTTCTTTCAAAAATAAGGACATTTCTAAGTGACTCCATATTTTTGAACGGTAGTGTATGAGTTCCCAATAGGTATTAGACATTTAATAAAAACTTTGATTGCATCATTAAAACTTAAAATGTCTTAGAAATCAATTAAGAAACATTGGTAGCACCATTTAGTCAAGCAGTGAACACTGTATACTGTAGCATCAGAGGGCATAACACTGTAGAGGCCCAACAATACATGAAACTAGACTTGTGTGCAACTCCATTTTTGCATGCATAAAGACAAATATGTTCTAGAGTCTGTGATATTAATTCAGTTTTAAAATGAGCAGGGAAATCTAATTAAGTTAAACTGGCTAATGGTTTTTAATTATGTGGACACGAGCCCAAATACCATATTAACACCAAATTAATGCTAATGTTATCGGCACCAGACCTAGGGGTAATCTGGACCGGCAGCAAAGATTACACAGGCCAGGAAACACTGTAACCTAAAGTAAATAATGGCTGTGGATTAACAGAGAGAGGACCAAGTTGGTGTCTTCCTCATGCCTCATGCATTTATTTCTGGGCTGCACATCATTATACACAATTAACAATCAATCAATTAATTACATTTCCCACAATAGGCTTTCCAGTTAAAGTGTGGCTTCTCTACATCTCATACAACATTTCATAAATAAAATAACAAATTGGGGAACAAACTAATAAGAAATTATACAAAACATTCTTCCTCAAGACAATTAAGAGCACATGAATCTACAATGATTTAACATAAACCCATAAGGGCTAAACTCATAAAATACACCAAAATAACAACTCATTTTTACTGAGACATTTACTCATCATTTGCTGTCATACCCTGTCATTCACATGTACACACACACACAAAAGTTATCACTTAATAAACACTAACACAATAACACACATGATATGTTCCACTCACTCACTCACACATTGCACACTTTACCAGTAGCGCTACTTTACCTAGAAGTGTGCTACACTAGCAACTAGCATAACATGGAGCCTCTTGCAATAAAACAAACATTTACTCACTTCTAGTTAGCTTAAGACTGGATAACATGTAGAACACATTCATTTTACTGAACACAGTTAATGCCATTGTACAACACTTACATCTAAATGTAAACTATAGTGTTTCATAATTAGCGCAAGGAGCCACTTGGCATCGAGCTACCCTTAATACATGTTTCAAAACACTTGTACACATCACAAAAACACTCAACACTGTACTCACACAGTTGATACGGTACCAAAATAAAGCTAGAAAAGGTACATTTTGCTTTACCTGTGGATTAACAGAGAGGACCAAGTTAGCGTCTTCCTCATGCATTTATTTCTGGGCTGCGCATGGGCAGAGCTTACAGATATAGTCTCTGATGGAGCCACATATAACAGAACCAGATCACCACCTACTGGCAAAAAAGTGTAATTGACCTCACAACATATTGTTAAAACAGTTCAGTTAAAAAACAAAAATTAGAGGGGGTGTCTGTTCAAATAATAAACTTAAAATATGGCATTTCCAACCGACTACACTAATGTAGCATAATGATTGCCTACGTTAGCATAACAGTAGCTAATGTTTTTCATTAGCTAAATTAACATTTAGAATGCTGGCATGCTGTTCTGTAAATAGTTTTTTGTGATTTTTTTGTGAAATGCGATTCAAAATCTTCCCAGTTTAGTGTTCTTAAATTACTCAATAACTGTCTAGGTATTTTCCTGAGGGGTGGTAGAGACCAAAACTAGTATTAACAGACAGAATATTGTATTTATATATACACTTAGAGAAAACGTATTAACAGATGCCTTCCATTTTCACATATTTGTCACACTTAAATGTTTCTGACCATCAACTAATTTTAACACAAAGACAAAGATAAGCCAAGAAAACAAAAAATGGAGTTTCGAAATTATGATTTTATTTTTTGAAGGAAAAATGCTGTCCAGCCCATCTTGCCAAATTCATTTGGCAGTTTATTTCAGCTTCACCCACATATGATTACTGCCAGACTTGTTAATTTAAAACATCAATAAATAGAACCTGTTTGGCACTGTGAAGTAGCTAAAGGGTCTCAAAAAGATGCCACGTTCTAAAGAGATTCAAGAACAGATAAAAAAAACAAAGTCATTGATATTTATCAGTCTGGAGGGTTACAAAAACATTGCTGAGGCTCTGGGACTCCAGAGAACCACAGTGAAAGCCATTATCCACAAATAGAGAAAACATAGAACAGTGGTGAATCTTCCCAGGAGTAGTCACCCCACCAACATTTCTCCAAGAGCACATTGATATCAAATCCAGTAGGTCAGAAAAGAACCCAGGTGAACATCAAAAGAACTGCAGGCCTCATTGGCCTCGTAAGGTCAGTCTACACGTTTCCACAAAAAGGAAGACTCTGGAAGAAAATGGATCCATGGGAGAGTTGCAAGGATCAAACCACTACTGACCAAAAAGAACATAAAGGTTAATTTGGCTTTTGCTAAAAAGAAATATGTAGATTACCCCAAAACTTTTGGGATAACATCCTGTGGACTGATGAGTCAAAGGTTGAACTTTTTGGAAGACATGGGTCCACTACATCTGGTGTAAAGCTAATACTGCATTCCACAAGAAGAACATCATACCAGCATTGAAACATGGTGGTGGTAGTATGATGGTTTGATGGTACTTTGCTTCCAGAGGACCTGGACGACTTTTCATAATTAATGGAACCATGAATTCAACTCTCTATAAGAAAATCCTCTTGGAGAATATCTACCATCATTTCATGAGCAAAAGCTCAACACAAGTGGGTTCTTCACCATGACAATGACCCAAAGAACACAAGTCCACCTCTGAGTGGCTCAAAAAGAACTAAATTAAGGTTTTGGAGTGGTCAAGTCAAAGTCCAGACTTGAAGCTATTTGAGATGCTGACCTTAAAAGGGCAGTTCATGATTGAAAACCATCTGTGACTGAATCAAAACTATTGTGCAGAGAAGAGTGGACCAAAATTCCTCCACTGTGATGGAAAAGACTGATCACAACCTGTAACAAACATTTAACTGCAGTTGTTGCTGCCAAGGGACCAACCAGGTATTAGGTTTAGGGGGGCAATTACTTTTCAACAGGGGTGATATAGATTTTCAATATTTCTTCAATAAATCATCATTTCAAAACTGCCTTTTGTTGTGTAGGTTATTTCTGTCTAATATTGAATATATATAAATATTAGCTTGATTATCTGGAATATTTAAGTGTGAGAAATCTGCAAAAATAGAAAACATCACAATATTTTCTCACAGCACTGTATATTCACAAGGTGGCCACAAGCGGATATTGTTTTGTTATTGGTTGACATGCAAATGAGCTAGTTTTTACAGGTTTAATTTACTGATGCAGCAGCAGCAGCAGAATTTAATTTTGTGAAGCTCAAAATCCACCAGCAGGTTTAAAAGATGTCTTTTTTGAAAATTCCCAAAATGACACCTTTTATCAGACCATGAAACTGCAAAAACAGAAAGAATTGTAAGATTTTCAGTTTTTTGATGCTCTTTAATGAAATTATGACATATGATTCTGTCAGAATAAACAACCAAATGTAAGATTAGAATTGTAATATTTCATTAAAATCACTTTCTTCTATATGTTTCATTCAGTCTAAGATAAAATTCCATGCTACTCGGCACAACTGAGAAGCCATGGCTGACTCAGCTTTGAGCAACAGTGGAAAACCAAACATGAATGATAGATAAAATAAAGGCAGCATGGTTCAATAATAGTGTACAGAGGAGCAAGTTGTTGGAAGACACATTCAGCATGGGAAAATCTTTGTAAAATTGATATGCAGCATGGAGTGAAAAAAAAGTAATCAAAAATAAAAATAGAACAATATCTATAGCATGTGGTGTAAAATAATTTCTTTCTTGTATAGTGCCATTGCTAAATCAGTACCCCGAGGTTACCTGGAACATTTTTATACATGTTGCTTCAATTTTTTCCCCCATTTTTGCAAAAATAAATTTCACTTTCACTTTACATTTTACTGCACAAAACATGTCACTGAATTCTCTATACTTATAGTAATGATTGTGCTGTTTCCATAGAGGTCCAGGACTTTATATTGTAGTAGCCCACAATCAGTAAAAATGTGAAAGGAGCAAAGAAAGATTAGTTCTGAGTATTATAGGCTAAGTTTGAATTCACAAA
The DNA here is from genome assembly GCF_022539595.1 of Amphiprion ocellaris. NCBI lineage: Eukaryota > Metazoa > Chordata > Actinopteri > Pomacentridae > Amphiprion > Amphiprion ocellaris. Next base: position 13,326,793 of record NC_072783.1, on the reverse strand, counting down.
GAGCTGGTGAAGCTGGCTGCTTGTCTGAACTGTCCTGCTTTCAAGAGCACAAAAAGAGTAGATGTCATCCGTGTAATCAAAAACATCCTTCCATTCAAGCAACAGGACCAAAATGTATTGTTTGCAGGCGTAAATTGCCATCTACATTTTCTAGTTGTCATTTCTTGTGCTTAGTGCTGTGGTGTGTGATAGTGGCTGCTGTTGCTGGAAGACTGTCTCCTCTGATGAAGCAGGCTGATAGTGAACCACTCAGACTTTCTCTCAGACCCAGAGCCAGCCTCCGATTCCCTCACAACTACACAGACTCCATTTGCCTTCATGCTGCTTCTAAGAGCCCATCGTATGCTTTTTTCATTTGTGTTTCTGAGTATTCATCAGCCAGGCAGGCACGTTTGAGGATTCTATACTACGTTTTTCATATCAGGACATAAAGGCACACTTGTCCTATTGTTGTTGCCAGGTGCAGTATTATATATCAAGAAATAGTGGAATCAGAAACCCTTGTCCTATGAAATGCTGTCCGAATGAACATTTTCTCTCACACATTCCAAGAAACAATGGTTTGGTACACAGTCTGCAGTCATCTTAGAATAGTTCTTTAGTATCTGTAATCTAGCCTACTTTTTAATTTTAGGGCCTGAACTCTGAGTGTTTAATGTGTTCATTATATAGGAGTGTCTATAGCTTGTTCACTACTTACTGATAAAAATCACACAATGCAATATTCCACAATTTATAGTAAGTGCCCAAAATCTCAAGTTATTGCTCACTATAGAATAAACTATTGAGATTTTTCTATTTTCCTGAATGAAACATATTTCAATATTCTGACTTCGCTCTAGTGGAGCTCTATGCAGACAGTTATAGAATCGTGTTATTGTTTTGAGATCAGTCAGTAATTCAGACTTCTTGTGATCCATCACAACTTTTCTGCAAGCTGATAATAAGATGGTTAAAATGTGAACAGTAAAAGAATTTGAGACAATTTGTACAAAAGCTGCAAGCAAAATAATTAAATAGAGTAAAAAAAGACAACCGAGATAAGCAACAAAAGAGAATAGAACATTTTCAACATCAAAATAAATAATGGCCCACCAGTTCTAATGGAAGCCAGGATGAAAACTTAGGTTTTAAATTTGTTGTTACAGATGTTAACTATGAGCTACATTCACATCCTCAGATAGAAAAACTGCCCACCAACCCAGTTCCATGGAGGTGAAAAGAACTTTGTTCTGTTCAGGGGATGGAAAATTCCAAACTTAAAAACCGAACATGACTTTTCAGAAAGAATGTCCCAGTTACACTATCCATCCATCCATTATCTATACACCGCTTAATCCTCACTAGGGTCGCGGGGGGCGCTGGAGCCTATCCCAGCTGACTCGGGCGAAGGCAGGGGACACCCTAGACAGGTCGCCAGTCTGTCGCAGGGCTACATACAAAGACAAACAATCACTCACACATTCACACCTATGGGCAATTTAGAGTAATCAATTAACCTCAGCATATTTTTGGACTGTGGGAGGAAGCCAGAGTACCCGGAGAAAACCCACGCATGCACAGGGAGAACATGCAAACTCCATGCAGAAAGATCCCGGGAAAGCCGGGACGCGAACCAGGGACCTTCTTGCTGCAAGGCGAAAGTGCTAACCACTACTCCACTGTGCAGCCCTCCAGTTACACTAATTAATTCAATTCAGCTGGGATAGACTCCGACCATGAGGTTAAGTGGTGTATAGATAATGGATGTTGGAAGCAGTTGCTGATTTTCTAGAGAACGCTAATTGTTTTAGCATTGGCCCTTCAAAATACACAATATGGCTTAAATTTTTTCAGCTATCCAATGAAAACTTAGATGCATAGATGACCCACCAAATGTTGTACTACAAAATTCTTCAAAATAAATGTACACAATGTAACAAACTATATTATGTGCTCAGGAAGTCCTTCAACCAAAATGACCATATAGGTTGCCAGTTCCTAATAATACACTATTACAATAGCGCAGGTATTTTTTGTTTGATTTAGGGAATAATCAAATAGGTGACATTTGTTGTCACAGTTAATGTTACATGCAGTTAATGTTATAGAAGCTGTAGCCAGATTTGCCCTCTCTACCCTTTAACATGATAATTCAGGACCAGCTCTCCGTCTGTAGGGTCAGATTCTATCTGCCTATTAGTGGTTTATCTAACAGGATTCAGCAGAATGATTAAGCTGGTGTCGAGGAATACGTGCCTAGGTTCTTACTGTCTACTTCCAAATGTTTTACCCTTCTTACTCTGATATACAACCCCGCTAAGTAGTCTCAGTAGCAGAGCTATCTATCAGTCACATCTGTTAACGACAGCTTTCCTCTTATTTCTGTTTGCACTTGGTGATATTCCTAGGTTAGTTTTAGAGGTTAAGAACAGAAAACCTCAGGGGTAAGATTTTAAAGTTACTGTTAGGACTAAAGCAACCTATAGGAACCTTTAGATCTAGTGCAGACAATTGACTTAACTTTTTACTAGCATGCAAAGTATATGAGTTATAAGAAATACATTAATCTTCTCTTTAAATGCAATATAGCATTTTATTGAATAAATTCAACAAGGGCATAGCATCAGCTCCTGATTAGGCAGTATAACAATTATAATCCAAGTTAATCAATAATATTAAAAACTATTAAATCTGAGCTTTTCTAAGAATCTTCTCTAATTAGGGAGACAGAGAGGATGGGCAGCTTGGCCTTAGCTGCTGTGTCCGATGTCTAACCTGCGTCTGGACGAACTCAGTAATGGATCTGGAAATCCCGTACAAAGTCTCTTTCAGTCCAAAAATGTCCTTCCTCAGCAGGGGGAGCAGAAAAAGTCCCTTGGTCGTGCTGTTGTCTTCAGAAGCAGAGGCTGGAACAGCGGTTAAAAGGGCTAGATGTCTCAGGTTGATGTGCTCTAGTGGAAAGTCCCTGACTCTCCCGTCTCTGGGTGAGAGCAGCTCCCAGCTGCTGTCTCCGTTGCCTTCTTCTTCTTCTTGGGTACAGCGGCTATTCTTCTCTCTTCTCTTCTTAGTGAAACTGCAGACCGACTGGGACTTTCTTCATCAGCAGAGCTTGGTCTTCTTTTCTTGAACGAAGTCTGAAAAACTTTGCATCCAGCGATGTCCTCAAAGAACTCTGACAGATTTAACCTTGTGTTAAGCCCATGGAAAGCTTCAAGAAACTTCCCGACGACTCCGAACACACTGTCTCTGTCTCCCCTTTTTATACTAGCATCTCCTAATACACACACATTATCTGAACCCTCAGTTGCTCAACTTATTTGGCTCACACTGGTTACACATATACACATTTATAATATACACTCAGTGATTGCACTTTGATTACATTATATTTCAGGATGATTACACATGTTGTACACACACACATTAAAATGATTCATCTTGACTCATTGATCAACACAAGTATTTCTGATGACCATACTTGGAACTGTATCCTACAATAGGTCATTGCACTCATTGATCAAATACAGGTAATAACCATATTTGGAACAATATCCTGCAAAACCATATTTGGAATTGCATCCTGTAAAGGTCACTGCACTGCAGAAGCCAAGCATTTCTCAATATCGGCTAACACTTTAGTTCCTCTTTCTTGTAAGTGCGCAGTTTAAAATCAACTTCTTCTTATTAGACACAGTACTTGTTACTTATAATCATCTCTTTCAATTATTGCATTCTTTAATGATCACACAACTTATTTCATTGTAAACATTTAAATCATCTTATGACAAATTAGTTATTCAAATCACTCACACTTATCTGTTACCCTAAAAACATCAGCATTTCAGAATATATATCAGCCTGTGATAGTCATTGTTTAGCTTAAGCATAATCATGTGGTTACCTTATGTACCGTAGTTTCTCTTGTAGATCTTTATTAGTCTGCTTTTATTAATCTGCTTATGACCTTTAGTACCTCCTGGCAGTGGTTGCTTCTGGGATCTCAAAACTAGGCCCCACTTGACAAAGCTTATGACAAGAAGTGTTGACCTTTTATCGTCTGTAGTGAAATCCAGTGTTTTGGACCCATCAATCAACCCCTGCCTCCTCCCTACACAGGCTTTCTGGCCCTATACTTATCAGGACGAGAAGCAAAATGTAACATTAACCAAATAATAAAATGTAACTCTGGATGTAGTAAGCTACACACATAAACGTCAAGCGATAATGTATTATATATTTCCATTATGTAAATGAACAACAGAAATACAATCACACAATCTTGTATTAAAATATTATCATGCTTTTTCGCAAGATCGGTGAACTGAGTCTTTAAAATTGCAACATATAATAAGACGTTTGGCCTTAAAGCTGAATAACAACATCCAGCAAAGTGACCTACCCTGGTGAAGCATTGTCTTTATTCCTGCAGATTAACACTCACTGCAACAGCTGATAAGTCAGCAACCAGAGATTTGAATGAATGACCTGAGATTTCCTATCAATCCATCATTGGAGTCTGAGAGAAAAGAAACATGAGAGCAAACAAACAAGCTTGGGTTCAGATAAACAGGCTCAGACTTGCAGTTAAGCTCCTACAAATCTCTGACAGCAATGATAAGCCCTGAGCAGGACTCCCTGGTGTGATAAACAAATATTCACACTCCTTTGCTAAATCTCACCTGATTGTTGCTTTGTCATCATACTCTCAAAGTCTAAAGTACAGCCATTCAGTAAGATGGCCTGCCATGCTTCTACCAATTACACATGCGGAGTGAATTGATTCTCATTAATTTGGAGGTCCATTTTCTTGCTGCTGTTCCACTCATTTAATTCAGAATGGCTCAGTTTGACTCGTTATGGTTCCATTTATGGTAAACAAGATATATTTGAATTCACTAAGATGAGAGGACACAAAAACAGGCAACCACAGGCTGTGCTGTATACCATCTGTACTTCTTTGCTTCCAAACACACACATACAGTTTTAAACACTATTAACTCGATGCACCGTGACAGTTTGTTTACAGGCTGATGGGTACTAATTGCTGCAGAGTCACGGGTTTGGTTTTGGAAGGGGTGACGGTCTGGAAGATAGCTACTGCCGGGCACTCAGGGACCACAATAACATCCAGAGGGGGCTGGAACAGAACCCTTAATAAGCCAGCTCAGCCAATTACAGAGCAGCTCTGCCTGTCACACTGTACCATCACAGCCATGGCCTGTCAATGTGTGTGTGTGTGTGTGTGTGTGTGTGTGTGTGTGTGTGTGTGTGTGTGTGTGTGTGTGTGTGTGTGTGTGTGTGTGTGTGTTGGTATTTATGGTTTAACGGGACATTTGACCTGACTACACACCGACATTCCAGGGACCTTAGGGGATTATAAGGACTATGCCGAAGTCCCCATAATTCAGAGAGTGTATTTGCATTTGTTAGTGTCTAAACAACATAATTTCTCATTTTCATTGAAAGTCCTTATGTACCACTTGACCTGACTTTCAGTGTATCCCAGTGTATAGAACAGCGCACCCTAGTTCAAGGTCCTGTAATGCACCTTCTTACACATTTTTGATACACACGGTGCAAATTCGGCGGGTTCTATTGTGATTGGCTGGTTCGAATTTGTGGGCGTGGCCTACAGGGCGTTGGCTTTAAGCTCCGCCCACACACACTTTGGGTCCGGCTAATACACCTTCCCTTTAAAAGTTAAATCACACAGTAGCATGTCCGAGTGGATATCCACAATTCTGGAGGAATAAATACACACAGGTAAGCTTTAAAACTTGTAAATTGGCTAATTTTTTGTTTGAGAAAGATTTTTGCAAGTAACAGCACCTTATAAAAGACACTGTGTGTTAACAGATGTGCACTCAGGTAGAGAGCTAGCGTTAGCTGCAGCTAACGTTAGCTGCAGCTAACATTAGCTCCTGGGTAGGCTGGTGGAGATGAGACTGCTAGCTGCAATTAGCCACTTCTTTTTCACAAAAGAGAAGTAACATGAGGAGGTATGATGTTATGCTCTATTGTATTTAACTGTCAGGCTGTAGTGATGTGTTTTTGTTGACATGTGGAAGCTGAGCTAAGGTCTGGAGAGTCTGTAGTTTTAAGTTTTGGAGAGGGCCTCCTTGTTAAGCAGCACATAGGGAGTAATTTTTCTCTGTGTTAGTGAAGAGGACCGCAGGTGAGGGAGAGGAGAGAAGTAGCTAACACTACACTGCTCTGGTTTGGTGAGTTTTGACTGAAAACAAGTAAGAAACAATGGAGGGAATGTGTAATACTTTCTTTGTGGTAAATTAGTTAGGTAAGCTGTGGCTGGGCCTCTGTTTTTAGCCAAACCTTGTGCTGCTTGTGCTCTTGTATGCTCTTGTACGCTTAAACAGGTAGATAACAGATTTTACCATAGAGGTAATTTGGCTCCTTTTAAGTGGTCTTATTAAACTGTAAAGTGAGATGCAAGAAAAATGTGTTATGTTAATGTTTGTTTTGATTTGAAAATTACCTGTAATGTACATGCCAGGCCTAAATCTTTTCATTAGCTAAGGACAAGGATGAACTGTGAGTGCAGTTTATATTTGAATTTGATCCTTCTGGGAATGCCAGTTTGAACTACATAATGCTTTTTTTTGATGAAACAAGCTGAGACTGTTTTCTTGTATTCTCTATTGTTGTTGTCATTAACTAGTTGCTTTTGGGTAACAGTAAGAACATAATCAGATGTCAGAAGCAGTTCAGTAGCAACATTCTAAGCCTTGGTCCTTATCTCACTGAAGGATCCAAGTGTTTTTTCCCACATCATGATAAAAGGGGCTGAGCGTGTTTCTTCCAGCTGTTTGAAACTACTGATTGATTATGAGTTTAATACCTGCACCATCAGAGAGCAGTAGGATCAATATTTGTGTCTGCAAAGAAAGAAAATTGCTGCATTTACACACGGAGCAACAGTAGTAACTTCAATAATTAGGTTTAACCATAAATTATATTGTATTATTGAAAAAGGGCCCATCAGGATCTAACAGCAGGCCATACTCTTTGATTTTATGCTATTAATTAAGTTTTAGTCTGTTAATACATTACTACAAATATTGCATGCTTACCGCAGCACTCTCTAGCAACCAATCTCTGTCTGAAAAAATGGAATGCCGTCACTTTAATGGATGAACGAAGTAATGTTTCATGTCCTGTATCTGAAAGGAGTTTTAGAAACTAATGTTGTGGGTGATTTTGTATACTGTGGGATAGCACTATATGTCTTCTTAAAGCTTAGAGTCAGAATGAATTGGAGTCACTGGTCCAACTCAGTTTTACATTACAACAAACATTATCCTTCTCTATTTAAATTGTAATTCTTGTGCAGACTCTCACCTGACCTTCTCTTTGGTAATAAAAAAAGTATTGCTACACTTAATATTGGTCCTTTTGCATATGGAATGAAATAATTGTAGTTGGTGACACGTAGATTTCTGAAGGAACAATAAATAAAATGTGAACGCTGCTGTTGTGAAGACATCCACTGGATTCTATCCGTATCTTATAAGTATGTTACTGGTTTGTACAGCGAAAGATTTCAGTGCTTTGATAATGCTTGTCTCTACAGATAAATATGATAACTTGACAGTCATCTTCCTTGATAATTCAGGATTTTGATGCAGGGCAGTTAAAATGCAACGGCGAAGACGTATAAATCCAAAGGAGGATGCAAAATTTTATGTTACTGCTGGAAGGGACAAAGCGGGACTTGACATCCAATACATCAGTGCCTTCAAAGGTATGTTGACTCTTGCTAATGTTTACAATTAAACTTGAATTTGTGGCCTGACTTTTCTCTTGATTTCTTTATTATTAACTAGGACGTGGCATCTTTGCAACTACTCCATTTGAAAAAGGAGAGTTTTTGCTGGAGTATCGAGGTGAACTAATAAACAAGCAGGAATGCGAGAAGAGACAGAGGCTTTACCACAGCAGTCTTAAAGTGTTCATGTTCGAGTTCCGTTTTAATGGAAAACTGTGGTGGTATGTATTATGCTGATGGTTTCACCAGTCAGAATGAAATTATATATTGCTATGGAGTGTTTGTGGAAATTATTTACAAAACGCTCTTCCATCAATCAACTTCATAAGCATGTTAAGTATAGACAGTGAATGATTTGTAATTAAATGTCAAGTGTTATGTTTGTGTAGCGTTGATGCTGCAAAAGAGGATGGATCACTTGGAAGACTTGTAAATGATGACCATATCAACCCTAACACCAAGATGAAGTACTTCAGCGTGCAAGGAAAGCCCCATCTATGTTTGTTTGCAATACGGGACATAAGTCCAGGAGAGGAGATCACCTATAATTATGGTGATTCTGACTGGCCATGGAGGAGCAAGGTCGGCAAATTTTTCTTTTCAGATAGTTCTCCTAGAGGAAATGTTTTAACCACAGAAAAAAATTGTTACATAACACTTTATATTCTCCATCTAGCTGTAGTTTTTTTCCCCGCATGATCTCATTAGTCTGGTTTTGTTTATGAACAGCTTCAGAAATATGGAAGATTGTCTTTAGATGGGCAACGCACTATAGTATCATCTACATCAAAAACATCTTTGCAAAAAGCAAAAAAAGTTGACATTCACAAAATCTCACACGGAGAAAATTGTTTCATCAAATGAGTTACATTACTGTTGTTGTTTTTGTTGTTGTTGTTCAGTTGTTGTGTTGTTTTTGGGGTTTTTTTGCAGGATCTCGATGAGGAAATGCCTCAGAAAAGTCCAGAGACCGAAAGTCCCCCATCAACAAAAGAAGTTGTTGAACAGGTATATCTTAATGGAAGAAAGATTTTCATCTTGCACTGTACATCGTAATCAAACTATCCAGAGAGGTTCATGACAATGTTTTGCCACCATTACTTTGTATTAACAGTAGGATGTTTCATTGTCCGAATTTCAGATATCCTCCTGACTGTTAGATTATCTGTATTTTTAATGTAGCTCTCTTCCATGCATGATCTGCAGAAGAAGACAAGTGAGAAAATCCAGACAAGTCCAGTGCTTGATGTACTCACCGTGGTTGGAAAGGTAGGTTAAATCCAGTATGCTAATCAGTGTCAGAATTTGTAGCACAAAGTTAAGTCTAACAACATGGTCATTGGTGCAGTGTGAGAGCACATTCATATTCATGTAGTGGGCTTACATGGACAATGGTATGTGAGGACAATCTCACAAGATGCTTTTCAAAGTGTGGGTCAGTATAACATCTGAGTGTGTGTGTATGTGTATTAAGCCATAATCCACCCAAATATGACTTGGGAGGACTGTATAGTGTTTAAAGGTTCCTTCCTCTGGTGGGGGGATGGTAATGGAATCACTTTGGTCTGTATGAATACCTGGACAACCTGAATTTTATCTATATGTTAGCTTAATTCTTATGGTCAGTATTGTTCGACACGTCAGGATGTAGACCAAGACACCAGTCATAATTATGTTGCAAGAAAAGATCCTATTTACAATGAATCAGTGCAAATTCATCAGCTACAAAGGCACAGCATCTCCCTGCAAAACGCTTCTGGCCACCTCTTTCAGATAGCATGGGACCATTCTAGGACATGGACTGTCAGAGATTTAAAAAAAGTATCAAATTCATCAGTTACAATTAACCAAGATAATTATAGTTTTAGTCGTCTGCAGATTGCAGTCAGCTAACCAGTCAGTTGACTAAAAACACATGTATAGTACATTTTCCTCCCTACCAAACATTCAGAATCACCTTCACTTAATGTCACACAGAGAACATCATTTTGTCAAACTATTTTTAACTTTTGCAGGCTCTCGATGAGAAAATAATTCAGGAAACTCCCAAGACCACAAGTTCCACATCAACAAATGAAACTGTTGAACAGGTATATCCATATCTTAATGGAAGATAGATTTTCATCTTGTACTTTGCATCTTACAAACTGTCCAGAGAGATTCATAATAACATTTTCTTGGTATTGTACCTCTCTTTTATACATTATCTACTACAGATGACAAGTGACAATAGCCAGATTGAAATGGCTATGAGCAACTTGAGCCAGGCAAGGCCAGTGCTTGACCTAGTCACCAGAGTTGAAAAGGTAAATTACATTTATTTTTCCAATTAATGTCATTACTTGAGGCACAATATTATGTTTTCTAATGTGGTCATTTTTGGAGTGTGTGTGTTCATTCACATTCATGTAATGTGGATTATGCGGACGATGGTTTGTAAGGACAATCTCACAAGATGTTATTCAAAGTGTAGATCAGTACAACATCTGAGTGTGTGTGTATTAAACTGTGAACCACCCAAATATGACTTGGGGGGACTGTAGCATTTAAAGGTTCCTTCCTCTGGTGGGGGGATGGTAATGGAATCACTTTGGTTTGTATTAACAACTGAACAACCTGCATTTGATCTGTATGTTAGTTTAATACTTATGGTCAGTGTTGTTGGACACATGGCAGGATGTAGACCTAGACCCAGGATTTTCAAATGTAAAGAAAGAATCAATATCAAATTCATCACTTACAATTAACTTAGAAAATTATAATTGTAGTGGTGTGCAGACTATAGTCAATTGACCAGTCGGTCACTTCTATAGTGTATTTTCCTTCCTACCAAACATTCAGAATCATAGCCATGATGACCTTCACTTAATCATACAGAGAACATCCTTTCTTGAAATGAATTATAATACTGTCATCTTCTTTTTGCAGGATCTTGATGAGGAAATGCCTCAGAAGAGTCCAGAGACCACAAATTCCCCATCAACAAAGGAAGTTGTTGAACAGGTATAACTTAATGGAAGAAAGATTTTCATCTTGCACTTTACATCATAATGAAACTATCGAGAGAGGTTCATAACAATGTTATGCCACCATTACTTTGTATTAACTGTAGGATGTTTCATTGTCCAAAATTCAGATATCCTCCTGACTTTTAGATTCTCTGTATTTACTGTATCTCTCTTCCATGCATGATCTGCTGCAGATGACGAATGAGAAAAGCCAGATTGAGAGAACTGTGAGTGACCTGAACCAGACAAGTCCAGTACTTGATGTACTCACTGTGGTTGGAAAGGTAGGCTAAATCCAGTGTGCTAATCAATGTCAGAATTTGTGGCACAAAGTTAAGTCTAACAGCATGGTCACTGCTGCAGTGTGAGAGCACATTCATATTCATGTAGTGTGGCTTACATGGACAATGGAATGTGAGGACACTCTCAACATGATGCTTTTGTTCAAAGTGTGGGTAAGTATAACATCTAAGCGTGTGTGTGTGTATTAAGCCATAATCCACCCAAATATGACTTGGGAGGACTGTAGTGTTTAAAGGTTCCTTCCTCTGGTGGGGGGATGGTAATGGAATCACTTTGGTCTGTATGAATACCTGGACAACCTGAATTTTATCTATATGATTAGCTTAATTCTTATGGTCAGTGTTGTTCGACACATGTCAGGATGTGGACCCAGACACCAGTCATAATTATGTTGCAAGAAAAGATCCTAATTAGAATGAATCAGTGCAAATTCATCAGCTACAAAGGCACAGCATCCTCCCTGCAAAAATCTTCTGGCCACCTCTTTCAGATAGCATGGGACCATTCTAGGACATGGACTGTCAGGATTTTTTAAAAAAGTATCAAATTCATCAGTTAGTATTAACAAGTTAATTATAGTACTAGGTCGTCTGCAGATTGTAGTCAGCTAACCAGTCAGTTGACTAAAACACATGTATAGTACAATTGTGTGCGTTCCCAACCAAAGCATTCAGAATCACCTGTCACTTAATGTCACACATGGAGAACATCAATTTTTGTCATACTATTTTTAACTTTTGCAGGCTCTCGATGAGAAAATAATTCAGTGAACTCCAAGACCACAAGGTTTCCACAGTCAACAAATGAAAGTCTGGTGGTGAACAGGTATAGTCCATATCTTAATCGGAAGATAGATTTTCTATCTTGTACTTTGGCATCTTTCAATCAAACCTGATCCAAGTTACGAGATTCATACTAAATCATTTTCTTGGTATTGTGTACCTTCTTATTATATCAATTATACTACTACAGATATCGACAAGATGAGCGAATAGACAGATTGAAAGAGTAGGCTGATGGAGCAACTTGAGCCAGGGCAAGGCCAGTGATTGACCTAGTCACCAGAGTTGAAAAGGTAAATTACATTTATTTTTCCAATTAATGTCATTACTTGAGGCACAATATTATGTTTTCTAATGTGGTCATTTTTGGAGTGTGTGGGTTCATTCACATTCATGTAGTGTGGATTATGCGGACAATGGTTTGTAAGGACAATCTCACAAGATGTTATTCAAAGTGTAGATCAGTACAACATCTGAGTGTGTGTGTATTAAACTGTGAACCACCCAAATATGACTTGGGGGGACTGTAGCGTTTAAAGGTTCCTTCCTCTGGTGGGGGGATGGTAATGGAATCACTTTGGTTTGTATTAACAACTGAACAACCTGCATTTGATCTGTATGTTAGTTTAATACTTATGGTCAGTGTTGTTGGACACATGGCAGGATGTAGACCTAGACCCAGGATTTTCAAATGTAAATAAAGAATCAAATATCAAATTCATCAGTTAGAATTAACTTAGAAAATTATAATTGTAGTGGTGTGCAGACTATAGTCAATTGACCAGTCACTTTTATAGTGTACTTTATTCCCTACCAAACATTTAAATCTCAACCATGATGACTTCACTTAATCTTACACAGAGAACATCCTTTCTTGAAATGAATTATAATATTGTCATATTTTGTTTGTTTCTTTGCAGGATCTCGATGAGGAAATGCCTCAGAAGAGTCCAGAGACCACAAATTCCCCATCAACAAAGGAAGTTGTTGAACAGGTATATCTTAATGGAAGAAAGATTTCCATCTTGCACTTTACATCGTAATGAAACTATTCAGAGAGGTTCATAACAATGTTTTGCCACCATTACTTTGTATTAACAACAGGATGTTTCATTGTCCAAACTTCAGATATCCTCCTGACTGTTGGATTCTCTGTATTTTACCGTATCTCTCTTCCATGCATGATCTGCTGCAGATGACAAGTCACAAAAGCCAGATTGAGAGGACTGTAAGTGACCTGAACCAGACAAGTCCAATGCTTGATGTACTCACCGTGGTTGGAAAGGTAGGTTATATCCAGCGTGCTAATCAATGTCAGAATTTGTGGCACACAGTTAAGTCTAACAATATGGTCATTGGTGCAGTGTGAGAGCACATTCATATTCATGTAGTGTGGCTTACATGGACAATGGTATCTGAGGACAATCTCACAAGATGCTTTTCAAAGTGTGGGTCAGTATAACATCTGAGTGTGTGTGTGTGTGTATTAAGCCATAATCCACCCAAATATGACTTGGGAGGACTTTAGTGTTTAAAGGTTCCTTCCTCTGGTGGGGGGATGGTAATGGAATCACTTTGGTCTGTATGAATACCTGGACAACCTGAATTTTATCTATATGTTAGCTTAATTCTTATGGTCAGTGTTGTTCGACACATGTCAGGATGTGGACCCAGACACCAGTCATAATTATGTTGCAAGAAAAGATCCTATTTAGAATGAATCAGTGCAAATTCATCAGCTACAAAGGCACAGCATCTCCCTGCAAAAATCTTCTGGCCACCTTTTTAAGATCCAATCGGTCACTTCTATAGTGTATTTTCCTTCCTACCAAACATTCAGAATCATAGCCATGATGACCTTCACTTAATCTTACAGAGAACTTCCTTTCTTGAAATGAATTATAATACTGTCATCTTCTTTTTGCAGGATCTTGATGAGGAAATGCCTCAGAAGAGTCCAGAGACCACAAATTCCCCATCAACAAAGGAAGTTGTTGAACAGGTATAACTTAATGGAAGAAAGATTTTCATCTTGCACTTTACATCATAATGAAACTATCGAGAGAGGTTCATAAAATGTTTTGCCACCATTACTTTGTATTAACTGTAGGTTGTTTCATTGTCCAAAATTCAGATATCCTCCTGACTGTTAGATTCTCTGTATTTTACTGTATCTCTCTTCCATGCATGATCTGCTGCAGATGACGAATGAGAAAAGCCAGATTGAGAGGACTGTGAGTGACCTGAACCAGACAAGTCCAGTACTTGATGTACTCACTGTGGTTGGAAAGGTAGGTTAAATCCAGTGTGCTAATCAATGTCAGAATTTGTGGCACACAGTTAAGTCCACCAACATGGTCATTGATGCAGTGTGAGTGCGTATTCACATTCATGTAGTGTGGCTTACATGGACAATGGTAAGTAAGGATGAACCGACCAGAAGCATTACAAATTGTAAGTCTTTATAACATTTGAGTGTGTGTGTGTGTGTGTGTGTGTGTGTGTGTGTGAGAGAGAACATCCTTTCTTGAAATGAATTATAATATTGTCTTGTTTTGTTTTGTTGTTTTTTGCAGGATCTCTATGAGGAAATGCCCCAGGAAAGTCCAGAGATCACAAATTCCCTATCAACAAATGAAAATGTTGAACAGGTATATCTTAATCGACGATAGACATCTGAGTGTGTGTATATTAAGCTATGAACCACCTAAATATGACTTTGGAGGACTGTATTGTTTAAAGGTTCCTTCTTCTGATGGGGAGATGGTAATGGAATCACTTTAGCACTTACAAATGTCTATACACCTTATACTGGGTCTGTATTTTAGTTCAATGGACATGTTAAGTGTTTGCAGACCTTTTTCATGGATGTGGGCCCTGTCACCACTCGCAAATGTATTGCAAGAAAAGGTCATATGAGTTTGACAGTATTTATTTGGACATTGTTAGGCCTGGATAGTCTAATAACATAAGTTCCAGAGTGTAAATAGTATAACATCTGACTGTGTTAGATAACAGTGAATGATACTGATGATTTTTCATTGTTTAATTTCTTATTTGTATTTTATAAACAGTTAACATTTTGAATTTGCTGATGCACCTTTAGGTTTTAGTCGTTTTAGTGTTATATAACAATAACTACCAGCCCTTCCTTTGGAAAAAGACAAGATGTATGTATGTATCCTTGTTCTTGCAGGTCAGCATTACAAATCAAGTCACCGCAAGTCAGTTGGCTCCAGGTGTCAACATTGAAACGGTAAACTGTCCATAATGTTGGCATTGGACTAAAAGCATTTTATTCTCTTATCAGACTTGGTATACATCAGCAAGTGAATATGAAATATTTTGTTCCTTAAACTGACAAGCAAATGTTACACTGATCTGTTGCCAACAGTGTGTACAACATCACCTGGTGTGCACAACAGTATCCTCCTTAGACAAGTGCTTGCAGTGTCTGGGACCTGTATCCTCCTTCAAATGGCTTGGCTATAAATGCAAAGGTGAGATATTTAATGAACTGATGGACAGGCACTAAGTAAATGCATATCTTGAGATTTAATGTACAGTCCTAAACAAAAGTTTACATACACAAGGTCGTGTATATCATGGTAGTCTTGGCAGGAGCACTGAGTGGCACCAATTGTCATGCTCTTTTCAAGTTGCCGCTGTTTTATTTATCCTAGATTGCTGCTGTGTTCTGATAGGAGAACAACTTAACACAGTGATCCATAATGTTGAAATTAAATTCATATTCAAAATCCATTACAGTTTGTTCACAGGTCTGGCATAAATCCTGTATCCGTCAAATTCCAAATGAGCCAAACCTTTCACAAGTGAGTGTCCCCTTAATGTTTCTTGAACCTTTACACTGTCTACAGTCTCCATCAGTGCATATAATAAATACCTTTCTCATCATTTCAGGAGCAACAGTCTGCTGAATGTTCTGGGGATCAATTATCATCAGATCAGTATATCAAGAGACTACGTTTAGAACAGGAGCCACAATCAGATGATGATGAACACTTTTCTGATGAGGATTACATACCAGACACAACAGATGAAGAAGATGAAGATTTAGATGCAAGGATGCCCTTTATGTCTCATCAGTTGAAAGCCCAACAGCCAGCAATATTCAGTGCTACAACATCAAATGTGGGAGACACAAGCATCCCAGTTGTACCTAGTACATCAAAATGTTGGCCACCTCTTGAGGATCATATGAGTTCCAGTGCTGTTGAAACGTCCGATTCAGCAAATGGTGTCAAACAGTCATCAAAGGATAAACCAGAGGGTGAAGAAGAGCTTCAGAGACCAGAATCAGCGCTTCTGACTATGAGCTCTAAAAATTATTGTTATGTCTGTGGTAAACCACAAAGCAAAATTTCACGCCACTTGAAAACGCATACAACACATGCTGAAATAGTTCATGCATTTTCCCTCCCTGAGCACTCCAAAGAGCGTAAAATATTATTGGAAAAAATGAGAAATAAGGGAAATTTCCAACATAACACTGCAGTTTTACAAGATGGGACAGGGCCACTGAAAGTGAAAAGAAAACCAAAAGTTTCAGATGTGACAGGAAAGTTCATTCACTGTATGTATTGCCAAGGATTGTTTATTCGTAAGGAACTGTGGAGACATGTCCGCAGATGCTCCTGCAAGCCAGAAAGTGAAGACTTGGATAAAGAACCTGGTAGAACCAGGTACTGGGTTTAGCTGCAGCTCAAGAGTCTGCATCCTGTCAACAGATCTCAAGTGGAGTGTGGAAGCTCCTTAGTGTCATGAAACAGGATGAGGTAGCCTCAGTTGTGCGAAATGACCTCTCTATTATTCAGTTTGCCCAGTCACTCTACAACAGACATGGACAAGACCCCACAAAGTATGAATACATGCGACAGAAGCTCCGTGAAGTGGGGCGTCTGATGTTATGTCTGCGGACAGAATTTTCTATACATAACCTGGAGGAGGCTGTCAAACCTGCTAACTTCCAGAGAGTTGTGCAAGCAGTGAAGAAAGTTTCAGGTTTTGATGAAGAAAATCTCTGTTTCCAAACACCAAGCCTTGCGCTGAAATTGGGACACACACTACGCAAAATTTGTGACATCATCCACTGCCGGGCCCTCATGGCTGAAGATGAAGAATTGATCAAGTCCACTGAAACATTCAAGAAACTGCACACCTCCAAATGGTCAGAGTTAGTGTCTCACAGGGCCCTGAGTACACTGAGCGATGCAAAGTATAACAAACCATCTACATTACCCTTCACTCAAGATGTTCAGATTCTTCACAAGTACCTGGAGAAAACTGCAGAAAGAGCTGTCTGCGACTTGAATGAGGAGACCACCACCCAGAATTATGCTCAGCTTGCAAAAGTTACTCTGGCACAAATTATTGTGTTCAATCGTAGACGAGCTGGAGAGGTTTCAAAAATGCGCCTCAAAAGTTTTCAGGAGGGAGACACCACAAAGCTTCATGAAGATGTTGCCATGGGGTTGTCAAAGATTGAACAAAAGCTCTGCAACTATTTCAGAAGAATTGAAATCATGGGGAAAAGAGGCAGAAAGGTTGCAGTTCTGCTCACACCAAGTGTGGTGGATGCTCTTTCGCTACTGACCAGTAAAAGAACCGAATGTGGCGTTAGTGCCACAAATGTCTTCCTGTTTGCAAGACCCAAGTCAATGACCTACTACAGAGGACAGGACTGTTTGCGTATTCATGCAAACCAGTGTGGAGCAAAGCACCCTGAGCACCTCAGTCCACACATACTCAAGGAAACATGTTGCCCACACTTTCACAAGTCCTCAATCTAAAAAACAACGAACTTGATCAAGTTGCAGACTTTCTGGGTCAATGACATCCGTGTTCACAGAGACTTTCTACAGATTACCAGTTCCCACCACACAGCTGGCCAAGGTTTCCAAACTGCTTCTGTCAATGGAAAAAGGACGTCTTTCTGGTCTGCAAGGGAAATCCCTGGATGAGATTGAACTTGAAGGTTTGTACAGAAATAGCATTTGTAGATATTAATCTAATATTATTTGAGGGTTTTGTTTCTTTTTCTGTATGCTAAGTCAAGCATTGGGACTTTGATAAATGTTCTCAGCACAGATTACATTTTATGTACAGTATAAGGAGACAGAGGGAGTAACTGCTCAAAAACATTCAATTGAAGACCACAGTAGGCCAGGTGATAGACTTTCCGATGGGCGATGGTTTTGCAACAGTTTCGATATCACCGTGTTGTGTGATCATTTTTCAAAATTATAATGTACCAAGTCCATATTTATGAACAATTTCAAACGAGTGAGCCTCTAAAACCAGGATTTTTGCTTTTTGTGCACAAGTAATCCATTGTGCACAATATAATGACACTGACAGGCTTCCAGTAATCTTCCCATCCAGTAGGCTTCTTGAGTTTATGGCAAACTAAAGAAATTGCAGAATTAAATTATGATACAAGTCAATGCCTAAAATATACTTTCCAAATGAATTTCTGTATTTAATATGAGTTACTCATATGAACTCTACTAATACCTATTCTCAGATGAAATTGCGTTAAGTGATGCTGGGGCCCAGGATAGTGAGAGCGAGTCAGATGACAACGGCACAGCATTCACATCAGAGTGTGGAAATAGTGAGCCTGTGGACGCTGCATCAGTCTCTGCATTAGCAGAGGAGGCTCATGGCACTGAAGGTTTTGGTAAGGTACCTCACCACATAGTTACAGTTGTGAGCATAACTGTACATGCACTAAAGACCATGTATATCAATGACGTCTTGAGTTTCCCAGTAACTCCCTATCCCTCTAATATATTCTATGATGAAATCATTGAAACGTGTCATCACAAAAAACAATCATGCACTTTGTTCTTCATAGATTTATTGTAGATCTTTTGGAATTCAGACAGTATCTGCTGGGTCATAAATATACATACAGCAATGCCAATATTTCATTTAAAGTCTCTTGGACATTTTCATCTCAACTAGGAGATTTTTGGTAGCTGTCTACAAACTTCTGGTTGTATCTTTGACTACTCCTCATGACAGAATTGGTACTGTTAAACAAAATATTTTCTATTATTTTTTTTCAAATTAATTGATTTGATTTAAGTCAGGGACTTTGGGAAGACAGTTCTAAAATCCTAATTTCCACCCTGATTGAACCATTTCTTTACTACTTTTGACATGTGTTTGGGATCATTGTCTTGTTTGAAATATCCAACTGAGTCAAGATCAACATTTTTGGCTAATGATTTTAGGTTTTCCTGGAGAATGTGGAGTTCACCCTTTTACATAATTCCATTTACTGTCAAGCACCAGTTCCACTGGCAGCAAAACAGCCCTAGGGCAGAATACAATCATCATCATGGTTGACGATAAGTTTGGTGTTCTTAGGCTTCACCTTTTTTCCACATAATATATTTAGGGTCATTGTAGCCAAACAGCACAATTTTTCTTTCATCTGACAACAGAACTTTCTTCCCGAAGGCCTTTTGTTTCTCCATGTGATCAGCAGCAAATTTCAGTCAAGCCTTAAGATTCAGCTTCTCGAGGAAGAGTTTTTCCTTGCATAGCTACGTCTCATCTCATGGCAATCGTAATCACTCACAAGAATTTCAGAGGGCATGCAACTAAAAACATTTTTGATTAACACAGCTTTTTACATCATCAAAACTGATAGGTCAAGTTGCTGTATGTATATTTTTGACCCAGCAGATTTTGTCATATTTCGAGAAGACCTTTAATATGTAAGAACCAGAAAGCACAGTTGCTTTTTGTCACCAAGATACATGGGTTTCAATCATTTTATTTGAGAAAATTTAGAGTTGTAGGAGTCACTGGAAACTCAAGACTGACATGATATGCATGGACTTTACAAGTGCTTGAAAACTTTAGTTCACGAATGCATGTCTCTTGATTTAAAAAAAAAAAAGTACTTTTTTCAACTTCTGTCATATTATGCTTAACAGGACTGGCATCATCGGTGTCATCCACGGTGGATGAGACCACCCTATCCCCTGAAGGTATGGCAAGTATTTAAGCAACATGTTAAGTATGACGCAATGGATAAAAAAATATAGAGCTAGTAAGAGACTGAGCAACAGACATTACCAGATGTTGCCATGAGGCAAGGAAATGACAAAACTAAAACAGTGGGTAATTAACTGCTTTTTAGAATGTCCAGTGTCCACAGATATGAAGTCCATTTTGAGAGAGTTTTGGAGCTAAAACTTTGAAAATATAGTCTCTTTTTGTCTTGAATCTGGAGCAAGGAAGAACAAAATATTATTATGCAAGGTATTGATATTGTGGTGTGTCATTTTCCAGGGTTTTGATACTTTTTCAACTTTAATTTTCCCTAGTATAGGTTGGAATTTCAGCAGTCATAGTCTTCCTTCCAGCACCCTAGAGCAATGTGATACCCCTGATAACTGAACATTATTATTCAGTCTGCCTTTTTGAAAATAGGAGCCTAGGCCACTTACCTTCTTCTTCAGCCTGATGGCCTCCTCCTCCTCCACCAGTGTCCACCAACAAATTCCTAGGTTGCTCCAGTGACAACGACCTAAAACTCTCTGACCACAGCTCTTAACATCCTCTTCTGCACTGAAGGCTTTTGCACAGATGTCAACCTTGTGATTTACCTTCTGGAAGAACTTCAGCACAGTAGTGCTGTGAACATCCATACACCTGCCCAACACTTCTCACTCTGGGCAACTCCAGAAAAGGAGATACTACAGCTCCTCTCCAGGAGTTCAGTTATAGAACCTTTGCATTGTGTGGAAGTGAGTCCAGATATTTCTAGCTGGTACTGCTCCACCTCACACACCAGCTAAATTTCTTTCCCTACCAGAGAGGTGGTGTTTCACATCCCCAGAACCAATCTATGATGCCCGGGTTCAGCATTTGTTCAAAGTTTCCATCAAAGGAACAAATAAACAGTAATTTATGGAATTAGGTGCATTCAGGTTGTAATGGCTCAAACGGGCCAACACATTTGGTTTCTTTGTGTGACAGTGTTTTTCTACTTTTTATGTCTTCCAGGAAAAGATGCTGGTCAAGAACGGGATTCCAGAAGAGTATCAAAGAGAATGTGGTCTAAGGCTGAGGTTGCTGCAGTAATGCGACATTTCAGAGATCACATATCTAAAGGAAAATTGGCCACCAAAAATGAATGCAGTCACTGCAAGCTGGTAGAAGACCCTGTGTTAGCCCAGAGAACAGTGCAAAATATCAGGGACTTTGTGAGAAACCGAGGAACAGCTGCAAAGAGACAGGCACAGAAGCAAAAGCTTTAGGTTCATTTGCAGTTATTGTCTTGTGTTGTAATGATGCTGTTACCTTAATATATTTCATAACAGCTCCAATTTAATGCACTTGTTTTATTTGTGTCCACACACTTTTTCATACATTTTTGTATTTTAACTGTTGTGTGTTTTAAGTTGTGTAGACAGCTGTTAAAGTGCAAATTTACTTTTTTTGGATATTAAACCAACTGTTCCATTAATGTTGTGTGCAGTCAGGTCTGGTGTATAAGGTGGGTGTATATTTATGCTAATGAGATGCTGACATCATTGTCCCTTTAAAGTTCCCATAGTGGTTTTTTTTGGTCCTTATAAGTCACACATTTGTCAAGAAGAGAAATGTCTTCACAAACCACCATAATTTTAGGTAGGTGTGTATGGAGTTTTGTAGCTCGTACCTGAAACCTAAAGTGAGCTAAATTTTTTTCAGATTTTTTGCAGCATTTTAATCCAACTCCTATTGCTCTGGAACCTTGGGAAAGGGTAGCCAGCCTAAACCACCACCGGACGGGTTTGGCGAAACTGTCTGGCTAAACCATATAGACCCGTATGTGTGTGTGTGTGTGTGTGTGTGTGTGGTTGGAAACTCTTAGATGTTCAGCCTTGCTTGACAGCAGTTGATACAAACAGCATCCTGATCTGAACTGACTAGAACTAATTGAAGTCAGTGGTTTGACACACCGACTTTAAGTTGGTGTCACAAAATGTGCATGAAAAGTTAACCAAGTAGATCTCCAAGACTGTCTCGGCTTAATTAAAACATAATGTAACTTTACACTGGACCAGAGACAGCTGATGAAGCCTTTCCCGAATCTACACGGATGTGACATCCGTGTAGATTCGGGTATAGATGGAGGGGATGTAACCCGGCCAAAGCCCAAACAGTCCTGTCATTTTAACTCCACACAGAGTTAAATCTTAAATATATTTTTTAAACTTTATTCCATATCTCACATCCCTAGTGACCAAGCATGTGTTATGCAGTTTATACCATCTTATCATGCATACGGCTGGCTGCTACTTCTCATATAGTGACGGTTACTAAATCCCCTTAGTCAGCACAGTTGTCTCGTATCAGTCATGTGGTTATTGCAGCTGCTTTGAAGTTGAGCATGGATGAACAGATGAAACATCTCCAGGACTTTTTTAGCTGACGCAATTTGTTGCGTCAGCTAAAAAAGTCCTGAAGTTGGATTATCTAAAAGTTGCCCTTCTGACCCAAAGGTCAGAAGGGCAACTTTTAGATAATCCATCAACATTTGGCGGTAGTGGCATCTCTTTCTTTTCTCCAGCACAGCAGCTCAAGGACAGTGTTTTCCAGGACACTGCACATTTGTAAGATTTTCAGGCTTCATGTTAGAAATTTGTCCTGGAAATGTACCTGTGAGGTCACCATAGAAACTATATAAGATTTTCCCATCAGTTGCAACTTTTGTCAGAACTGCTAACTGGACTTATTTTCACCAATCTGCCACTGCGAAATCACTGCTTCAGTCAATGCTTCAGTTCTGCTTTTAAATAAACTGGTAAACGAGCAACATATAAAGTAATTGCCCATGATCCTCAGCGTCAGGAATATTACAGTCATTTCCAGCAAGACCCTCTAATATCAAAGAAATTAAGAAAATTGTGGGCATCCAGATAGACGCCCACAAATTGGAGATAGATCAAGCCACCCGTAAACAGAGGCTTTAGTCCCTGACACAGCGGTATAACCCATGGCCATTTACTGCATGTCATTCATCCACTCGTATACCCATGTTTCCTGTCTCTCTCTCCACTGTCCTATACAAAAAAGGCCAAAAAACTATATTTTAAAAAATAAATAAATTAAGAAATGAAGAAACTTGTCACAGATGTGATGTAGCATCATGTTATTGTGACAATAGGCCAAGTAGATGCACTTATGTATCATTGTGTCTGGGTTTGAGCATTATAACAGTGAGACAACAGTGCCACCATGTGGTCAAATTACAGAAATTACATTACTGCCCTCATCATTTTAATCCAGCACTCTGTTGCTAGATATTCTAGCATCGGGTCAGTAGTGACTCTGTGCAAGTTTTAGGTAAAAACATTAGAAAAGGAAGTTTCTTTAACATGCTTTGTATTTTTGATATATTGACTGTAACTATGTTAAACTGTAAAAAATATATATATAGTATATATATATTTTTTATCATGGTAACATGTCCACATGGTGTTTGTCTTTCTATTTGCTAGAAGATACACTACCATTCAAAATTTTGGGGTCACTTCAAAATGTCTTTATTTTTGAAAGAAAGGCAGTTTTTTTAAAAAATAAAGACAACATTAAATTAATCAGAAATACAGTCTAGACATTGTTAATATGGTAAATGACTGTTTTAGTTGATTTTTAATGGAATATCTACATAGGGGTACAGAGGCCCATTTCCATCAACCATCGCTTCTGTGTTCTAATGGTACACTGTATTAGATGATTGTGTTGAAAGGCTAATTGATGATTAGACAACCCTTGTGCAATTATGTTAGCACATGAATAAAAGTGTGAGTTTTCATGGAAAACATGAAATTGCCTAGGTCACCCCAAACTTTTTGAATGGTAGTGTATGTCATGAGGGAGATAAGCAGTCAGTCCCATGGCTGAGCATTTCCACCTTAAAACTGCACTGTATCAATGACAGTGTCAAAAACACAGATTCAGATTTTAGAGATTTCAGATTTAACAAACTTCATGAATCAACCCTGTCAACTTGGAAGATGTAGCTCTCTGTATCATTATTCTTCTTCAGAATCAATTTCTGGTTCAAACATGTGTTGGGGGATTACTCCAGTGTCACAACTTTCCATAGTGCAGTGTAGAGTAGTTTTACAGTGTTTGAGCTAAGTTATTGGTGAGCTGGTGTGCTCGAGCTCTCCAAGTGACAGAGGGTGATCTGGAGAGAGGCAAAGACTAACTAGATCTGCACATTCTAGAGTAACTTACGATGTAAAGCTACATCTTACTCATTTGAGGACGGAAGGGATTAATTTATTGAAAAAAAAAATTCAAAATGTCTAAATTATTGAAACAGAGTAAGAACCAGAGTGTAAGTACATGAATCTGAGAGAACCTGTGAGATTAACTGAAGGCTGAATTCCATTTTGCTGTTTCACTTTAGGCTATTATTATTATTGCCATTTGTAACATCAAATTTTTTTCTAACTTGTGTAGTTTAACCTTAAATTCCTAGTGACTTTATCTTCATGCCACAATATTTTTACAACTGGCCAACTTTAGTTATTGGACATTACTCATATAGAAAATATTTTACTAAAGAAATTCCTGGTAACAGCAGTCTGACCAGCACAGCACACTTATGTCACAGTGAAATGGCTAATGCCGAGCATTGTTGTGTGTACAGTTGTGTTCTTTTGACTTGTGCTGTCCAAATCATAAAACTCAAAGTCAGAGTTATGGAGATTTAAAATGACTGACAATAGAACAAAACAGCACATTACTAGCTACTTACCTGACTTGTCCCCTTGTAATTAGTAAAATATTCAAATTTAAAATGTGTTTGATACAAATTCAAGTTACAAACACGTTGAATAAAGCAGCATTTTCCTGAATATTATTCTTTTGTGCAGCACATGGGCATTGTAGTTATTTGAGAGGGAGAAAAAATGAAAACAGTACTTTCAACCTCAGATTATCCCCATTTGTAGCTGCTCTCTGACATTTACTACAAAGTTAGTTAAAAGACCTCTTGAGGCAGGTCTGTCTTATTCAGTTCAGGTCATTATGGTATAATTATTTTGTAAGTCTTCCTTCAGATTCCTTCTTCTGTGATGAATCTCCCCGTAGATCAGGTTAATTGAGGAATGAGACATAATTTAATTATTTTGTATAGAAAAATAATGTCATGTACAATTGACTTCCACTAAATGACTGAAGGTCTGCCATCTGGCCAGGATAATGCATGCACCTCAGGACTTCATGATGGTAAAAATGAACTGGCAAGCAGATTGCACAGGGTATGGATTACAGGATTTAATGTTGCAATTTATTTTTAACTCAGCATTCATTAAAATGGCAGATAGGCTTTCTGGAGGTCATGATGCTGAGAATGGAGGAGGGAAAGAGGATGAGACCAATTTTCTTCCATTACATGAGATTAGGATGCCTGGGATGACTTAGTCTGCTTCGTTTCAGGTCCAAGGACAGACACAATACCGCTGGGCCACCAAGCAGACAGACATAGAGAAAGCCAAAAGGGAAAAAAGTGAAGTCGGAGACAAACTGATAGATTGGAAGCATAAGAGAGGGCATAAGGTGCAGGCTTTCTGAAGGAATCAAGAAAATGGTGTTAGCCAGACCACAAATACAGCCATAGACCACATCTTTGTTCATTTAGAATCAAAAGTAATTTAGTAATAGTGCTGTGCTTTCTGACTCTCTGACAACTACCAGGATGTGCATGCTATAAAAGGGACATTAAAGGTGGGGTAGGCAGTAATTCAAGTGATCTTAAAGGAAACTCAACTCCTGCACCTCCTAATGGTTCCATTTTTAGAAAATCTAGCAATGACAGGAAATCACAGCCAATCCAAGGGCTTTTCACTGATCAGATGAGATACTGCAAAGAGGAGTGTACTCGTATATACACTACCGTTCAAAAGTTTGGGGTCACTCAGACAATTTCATGTTTTCATGGAAAAAAAACTTTTATTCATGTGCTAAGATAATTGCACAAGGGTTTTCTAATCATCAATTAGCCTTTCAACACAATTAGCTAATGCAATCTACCATTAGAACACAGGAGTGGTGGTTGCTGGAAATGGCCCCCTGTACCCCTATGCAGATATCCCATTAAAAATCAGTCATTTCCAGCTAGAATAGTCATTTACCACATTAGCAATGTCTAGGCTGTATTTCTGATTAATTTAATGTTATTTTCATTCATAAAAATTGCCTTTCTTTCAAAAATAAGGACATTTGTAAGTGACCCCAAACTTTTGAACAGTAGTGTAAATGGTGAAGGTAAATGGTGATGTGGATGAATAGATATTTGAGTTCATCTGGGTGAAGTAACACTAAAAATGCACAGAAGATGTTGTCATCCATCAGTTTAAAGTAAGAGTCTAGGTTTTTCTAACTGCACTGACTGTACCTAGATTCAATATGTGTGATTATTAAAGAAGTTATTTCAGGCAAGTATGTGTCATTAATACAGTTGCCATTAATACACTGTTCCCAGAGGGGTGGAAAGTGATTTCCACCTGGTCTCGAAAGTGATTTGCACCTGGTCTCTTCTTGATGGGTTTTTAGCTTTTAGATGGATGAGAAATAAGCAGTCAGACAGTAACACAGTTTGAGGACATTAACATTTTTAAAAAGAGGAGAACTGATTCTGTTTCACATCATCATTATGCACTGTGTGATTGGCCTTCTAGCTGAACTACAGCCTAGTTGTGTTGGAAGTCTCAATTTTCTTTTTTGACTGGATTTTGACAGTTTTGCTGTTAAAGCACATGAGAAACACAGTAAGTCTCATTACAGCTTTGTAATGTGGTCTTTCTGCTTTCTCTTCTGATTCTAGTTCATTTTGGCTTCTGACAGTCATTGCTGGAGGAGTTATGTTCCCAGGTTGTCTGTTTGTCTGTCTGTTCAGTTGTCAGGAACAACTTGAGGGAGTTTCTTTAAATTTGATACAAACTTTCACTTGGATTCAAAGATGAGCTGATTAGAATTTGGTGGTCAAAGGTCAAATGTCACTGTGACTTATATGCTTATTAAGACAAATTTCACACAAATGCCTAATTGGATAAATTGATTAAGTGATGACATTTTATATGCAAAAAGTCAACTTCACTGTACATCATAATGTTCTGCAAAACACTTTTCTGGCTGTTGTTCAACACCATTAGGAACAGGAGGTGAGCTTGTCTCCATATTTCTCATTTGATAGGATATTGAAATCGTGATAATAGTCTTTGGTGTTGACCTTGAAATTGTACTGATTGTGTAAATCTTCCCAACTGCCGGGTTCAAGGTGTGTGTTAAATCTGTAGCTTTGTTACAGCAGCATCCATATTTGAAGCAAATGTTTGCTGCCATGACTACAATTTTGTGTTTTGTCAGAATTAGCTTTATTGGCCAAGCATGGGAAGGCATGCTAGGACTGGTTCACTATAAGCATGCTCTTTTACAGATATCTATAGCTGCACATGGTAGTTAACCACCTGTTTCTCATGTTTAACCTGTTATGCAGTTTTAATGAACCCAATACTGAAGTGCCAAGAACTGCTGTTCCTCAAATATCCACTTGAGGCTGGCTGCAAAGGTCAGGCAATCTGCATAAAACCCCAGACTAAAATGTCCAACTTTACAGGAGAAATAAACATGTTTGTAGACTAAACTCAAAGTGCAATAACAACTATTATATTCAACATTTTAAGACTTTTTGTAAACTCAAGCACTTTCAATGTCTTGAAAAGTGGTCTTTTGTGGACTGGCTACACCGTTTGCCGGTACCAGGACTGTTGTAGCTAACATTAAAGGTTCACAGGATCTGTCAATTTCTCACATCCCACTTATTGTCTATGTGCAACGCATCGCGTTGCATGCTGGTTGCGTTGTGGCGCGTTTCGAGCTGCATTCCCGTGTGTCACCCTGGAGCTCATTTGCATGAAGTAGTTTCGTTTATGCAAATGCGAAGCAGGGAGCGGAGATTCAACATATCTTGAAATCTTTGTTAAGTGTCTAAACTAGCCATTGTTGAACTGAAACGAGGACAGATTCAGAGGCTTATTTCTTGCCTCAAATGCTTTCAGAAATATTTTTGTTGAACTGTTTTCTTCATAAAAGAGAAAGTTTGTGACTGAGCTGCTATGTTGGTCCATACGTTTCTACCGGACTGAAGATGTGAAGGGCTTTCATGTGACTACCTAGTGGCCCACAAGTGATAGACCCACCAAACACAAACAGGTGATATTCAGATGTGGCACGTTTCAATGTGAGAAAAATGGCCCTGTGGACATGTAGCTTTGGCTTTGGAGTCCATGCTCGCAGCAACATGTTTTGTCATTGAGGTGATACCGTCAACTTGAGGTACTGCGGTGATAAGTAAACTCTTTGTTGCAAAATTTGCACACAACCAAGCTTTTATCCAAGCTGCCATTGTGAAAATTTTTTAAAGGAAGCTTTCCACCCAACAACTTCAATGCAGTCTCGTCTTTCTTTACTGTTCACCAAACTTCCTTGTGCGCTGACGTCACTCAGTGCATCCTGTGCATCTTCTTCATGGCTGGAAAACAGACTTTAGGTGTATTACCTCCACCTACCAGGGCTGGAGTGTGCATGAGTGTTACCAGTGTGCCAGAAATTAGGGAACTGAAAAAGGTGCGATTAAATGCCTAATTTTTTTTATAACGTCCCAGCCCTAATTTATTAAAAATATTTATTGGATGCAAGTTGCAGTTGGAGTTTGTCTTTGGAAACCATCCCCAGGTGTGAGTGTCTGTGCACAATTTCCCAGCTACACAGCCAGCTTTCTTCTGTCTATGATGGACAATATAGCATTATCCCATTCACACACAAACACACTTACATGTTACACGGCAGTGAAAAAAAAAGAGCAGAACAAGGAGAATAATCAAAGTATGTCCTCAAAATTAACAGCTCAATTCCATTCTTCATTCACAATTAAAGATGCCAAACATCAGAAATATGTTGTTTTTTTAAATGAGGTAGCTCTGTGAAAAGAAGAAATCACTGAAGTTGTTTACTGTGTCCCCATTTTTAATTAAGTAAGCCAGGTGCAGTGTAGGGTGGAGAATATGCTCTATTCAGTGGAACGGATACCTCAGCCATGATGAATGAGCTGTCATCTCCAATTGTTGCTGAACCTCTGTCTCCTTGACACCCCGTGATTCCCACTGCAGCTAGTCTGTGCTACAGTGCCACATAGTCCCAAGGTCAAAGGTCACGCCAGTATGCCAATGTGAGCTAACATAATTGCACAAAGCGGAGCGTGACGTCAGCGTTCTCACTGAAAACTCTGGCTACTCGCAACAGCAGCTGTTGCGTATTGGAAAATTTCCACTCGGGAGGCCGTATTCAAAAGTTTCCATTTTAGGTCATCTAAAACGCAGCTTCTTTGTAAATGGGTGGCTGAAACACAACAAAACCTTTGCGTTTCATCCTAAAATCACTGTCGTGTAAATGGGGCCTGAATCAGTATCAAAGCAGCAGTGATTCGGCTGCTTTACAGCAACAGAGACTAAGAGAGACCCAGAGAGATGCTGCTGCACAGGCCTCTCAGAGAGCACAGTAATAGCCTGGAGTGTGCAGAAATTCCTGGAACAAAAGTGCACTGAAGAAAGCCACCGAGGACAGAGTTAGGCAGTGCTTTCCTGTGACAGGTGACATTACTGTTGCTCTGTCCACGTTGTCTGCAGGGAGCAATCCTACTTCTGCCACAAAGGACATCAAACAGCACAACAGTTGAATCTTAGGATTGAAAATGATGGTTGAATCTGTGTGCAGATCTGAGAGACAATTTGGGAAAGCTTTGAAGAATACCCTTTAAACCTGCAGTAGCTTCCCCTCAAGTCCTAACATCTGACTTAAATGCAACCTGTCACTTCATATGATGTCTATGGTTAGAGTTGAGGTAGGAATATTAATTACACAAGCATTATTTACTATCTTTTGAATCAAAGAAGTCTTCATTTCACACAGGGTGGGATAAGAGTAGATTCTTCATTTCTCATTCGTAAATCTTGACTTTCACCCCTCAAATAATGATGTTGCTAGCGGTGTAATGTATGCAACATTCAGTTTGGGATAATAATGTGTAAAAAAAAAATAAATAAATTGTGTAATACATCAGAAAAAATGTCTGTTTCCCTGCATGACTTCCCACCACAACTCTTTTCCAGAAGGTTTAAGGTCAGGGCAGGTATGCAAAGTACTCTTCCTGTAGACTCTGAGAAGCAAACTCTGTTATCTTGAGTTTTTATCAGGCTGAAAACAGTTAATTCCTCAGTGGATACAGAAACTTAGCCCCAAGAGATAAACCTCATGCACATCACTAGTAACTGCTGGTTGTATTATTATCCAACTCATAACATCCTGACATGGTTGTGGATTATTTACTAGATTTGCTTTACAGACATTGAGGGTCTCCCCTTGCACTCATACAATAGATACAGTAGAAAGGCTTACCTGTTATACAACCTGTTCTCCAGTATCCTCCTTACAAGAAGAAGTGGCATTCCCGCTTGTTTAATTTGAAAAAAATATATATCAGTTTGTTACAACCTTTGTCTCATTGTTGTATCTTCATTATTGGTATGGAACTGTTGTACCACTGACTGCACAGAGCTAGTTAGTTAAATGAGGCAAGAACCAATGAACAGTTAGACAATCAGACATGTTATACATACAGGACTATCTACACCATTTTATTTTTCAGAAAGAAACTCAAAGCAAGCTCACATCACTAATAAACCCTCACTAGCTTTCTGCTCTGACCTGTCATAGGAGGCGGTCGCATTTTTCCTTGCTCCGTATCTATCTTTGTTCTCCCGACACCCTCATGCACGTTTTGTCTCGTCTTGTCTGTCTGACTTGGAGTGATCGCTTGGCACTGGACCTTCGAAACACTGATCATGGAATTGATTGACTGGTCTCTCAACACAATTGACAAGATTGTCGCCACAAAGAGCACAGGTCTAGGGGAGCCTACCTGCCCGGATGGGAGTTTCGCCTCTGGTTACGTGATGGACACCTGGGGGAAGTGGAAGGGGATCATGTGCCTGGCACCCCTATCCGTGGAGGATGTGGAAGATGTTTATATATTCGGATTTATGATGACAGGCCTACTGATAATTGGCTTGTTCACTGGCCTGAGGAAGACCACAGATAGAAATGACGTCCAAACACTGCTGGTCTACGCAAACGATCGGATCATGGCTTCCGATGCTCGGTATGACGAACTCAATCATAAGATGAACAATTTGCTTGGTGTGACTGTTGATGTGAGTCACAAAGGGGAAGCCATCAGGGTGAGAATCGCTACAGCTGGGGTCTAAAATTGTTGGGAGCAGTAGGGGGAAGGTGAAATTGCTCCTATCCCCCGCCTAAACAAGAAAGAAACTGATTACATTCTGGCGCCCTTGGAACAATAACAAACTCCTCTGGAAGTTTCATGGCCAAGAGATAGCTCTCCTAAACCCCCCCCACTTTCCCAAGGACACCTGTTGACTTTTGGACCGGGCCGACCGAGGATGTCTCCATAGCAACCTGCTGTGTTATCGCGCTTCCACCCTCGCGAACTGAGACACTGGGGGTCTGAGACGGAAGTAGATGGGCTACACGCATACACACACATCGGACTTATTGAACTGAGGACTGAGCTAAACATTCGCACACACATGCCCATATCCCCCTCCCCCCTGCCTCCACAAGCTTCCCTCGCTATGCGCAGGGGTCAGGAATCCGTGCGCAGAAATTGCTGCACAGGAACTGACTAACTGTGCAGTGCTCCCCCCTCCACCACCCCACATCCTTATCCCAACTATCTTTGTCTTATGTCATGCTTTGCCTGTTGCGGGTTTGTTTTTTTTTTTAGGTTCCTTCTAAAATTGAATTTCCCAACATTGGAGGTTTCATTTGGTACAACAAGCCTTTTTTTTTTTCATTTACCCTCTGCTATCCCTACCCAGATCCCAAACTTTTTTTCTTTTTTTCTTCAAGAAAGGCGCGCACAGCACTGCGCAGCAGCCGGAGCTGTCATTGGCAGGGCAGCTCAAATGAAATTTCATTGTATATGAAAGTGTGCAATGATAAAATAAAGATTGATTGACTAAACTAGAAAACACAACTTGACAAATGCAATTCAATCACATGATGCACAAAGGCCAAAAAAGACCTATGTCCACTTGTGATTGTTGAAAATTCTGAGTGCCACAAACAATATCAAATTACTTTTTTCTGAAAAAAGGAATAATTTCTAAGATACATCTATGCATCATTTCCACACCATTCATTGTGTGTGGGAGGCATACAGAGCTTTGAAAGTAGGACGAGTGACACCAGCATCCCTGGTCCCAGAATTAAAAGTAGCAATGATTTTTTTCTGTGGAAAAAGCACCTCTGCAGCTTGGTTTGGTGTGAAACTCTCCTGGTTTAATCACTGGTCCAAATCATTCACATCTGTGCTACAAAATAGTTGGTTCTTTGCCAAAACGTGAAAAGTTAGTGTAAATACAGTTTTCAGAAGTTAAACAAGATACCAAAAAACTGCTCTGATGAACAGGCCTTTTAACAGCTACAGAATAAATGTGACATCCACTTAGAGGACAGTCAACTTTTCTTAATGCATCTGTTCACTGCAGTTTGGGAAATAACTGTTTCTTCACCTGCTGCTTTTAGCCAAAGATTTCAAGTGATCTTCAGATCTACAGTATGTGTTGTTAGATCATACCACCTCATTGGTTTGATGCTATTCTTATCCATCAAGAACCACGTTAACCAGAGCAAGTCAAAAGGTCTCTGCAAAATAACTGCTTGAGCTTTGACATCATTCTTGCAGTGATCTTAACGGTGCGAACTTTCTTTGAAGAGAAGCAGCGCTGCCAGATTTCATCCTTCTGTTCCATTTATCTGACTGACTGCTGACTGATTGAGGTCTTCGTCTTAGGAAATGCTTCTGTGGCCCTTTCCTCTCTTATTCTGTCCTATAATATTTATCATTCCAACAGATCTATGCCACAAACAGCAGACACAGCCTGCAATCAGGCTTTGGGGATTTTTTGATAGGACAGAACATTAGTAATTACAACAAATGTGATGACACTCAAACCTGTATCAGTATGTCAGCGCATTCGTTGAAAAAAACTGTTTCCAACCACTGTACCGCATTTTGCTCTTAGAGTTTATGTCTTCTCAGGCTGGATTGTGACAGTTTCTTACACAGCAGTAAGATTACAGCAGAAAAGTTTACAGTTAAACTATATGGCATTTAGTCTTAATAGCAACAGCTTCCGTGTTCAGAACAAGAGTTCTGGACTGAAATAGGCATGTAGAGATATATACATACATTAAGTTTTAAATTAAAGACTTACAATCCAATGGAATCTTAGCACAGCCAAACTTAAACAAGCCCAGGGATAGTTAGACCAAAAATGTAAAGCAGGTCCGACACAACAGACTCAAACAGAGAGAGTGCAGCACAATGCATTCAGTGTCGAGCTCACAGTAGTTTTAAAGGGCCATCCAGAACTAACTAGACTGGAGTAGACACTTTTTTCTTCCCTGAAAACTACCCAGAAAAAGGATGTACAGGGGCACATCTTGCAGTCGGAACGTGTACAAAGGTTCAAGTTCGTGCAGTGGAAAACAGCCTTTTGACACAGACCCAAGAAAAGTAGAAATAGGCTGATGTTACAACACGGGAATGGTTTTACAGATAGGTCAAATGTGCTTTGAATAGAATGCCACCAGTTAGAAGGACACCCAAGAGGAGGAAGACATATTTTGTGATTTCTCTTAAGGTCGATGACTGCCGTCCAGTTTTTTAAAATAAAAAACATTCATCACACTGCAATAAACGGCTGATACTGAGAGGATGATTACAGAGGCTGTGGAGGGACTCTGAGGGCTGACAGACTGTCTCATATAACCTGCTGGCTGCCGCTTCTGCAATGACTCTTATGCAGACGTTCGTTTAATGACACCACAGTGCAGGAATCCCATATGAGTAACCTTGCAAATTTATTGAACAGTGTCAGCCTCGACACACAGGAAATTAATGTCACTGTTGTCATGAGGCAGCAAATCCAAGTGTTTTGATATAGGTAACCTATCAGCTATAAATCCAGACATTTGCTCCAGAAGAGAGTGGCCTGTGAAGCCACAAAATACATATGAATAGGTTTTAGTCTGTAGTAACACCACAAAACCTCTTCAGCTACCACACTTGACAGGCCTATTTAGAAAGGGATTTATGATGGGACATAAATTTTGACATTTCTACGTGTGCATGAGGATATTTTCTCCAACATATACTGTATTTGCAGGTGTGAAATATACTACACACAGAACAAATGATGGGGACTTGGGGAATGGGACAATATATGGTTCTATTTAATGATGAGGAAAATTAGATTAAATTCAAAAATGGTGCAACTCTGACACTAGACACTGGATTCCTGTCCTCTAAGTAGAGACATCGGTTTCCTTTAGCTATGACCAAAATGATACCAAATTCAAACAAGTAGTTTTAGTTGCATCACCTCCAAGCCCCTCTGTACTTGGTTTCAAGATTTTACCTATAATACTATAATCCTGTCTACAATGTAAGCCCAGTAAATACATCCCTTTTGTTCCACTGTGGCCCTCCATCCAGAGTATAACTGACTTTTTGAAAAACCATGGCCAATGACAGACCAGTCTGCGGTAGTAACATAGCATTTTGTTGTTTTTTTTTAACCTAAACATAGAAGAGGAAGAAGACAACAGTGGTGCTTTGCCAAATTTCTACTTATTATTCTGCCAAGGAACGTGGCAGAGTATGTTTTTCTGTGCACAACATTACTCAAAAACAGAATAACGGATTTGGATTAAATTTTCAGGGAAGGTCAGAAATGACACAGGGACCACCTCGTTAGGTTTTGGCAGTGATGTGGCTTATAGTATGGCTCCACGGATATGTTAAGGATTTCCATATCATTGCGAGATACTGTAAGCATGGCGTCACTGCAACGGTGACAAGTGAATATTACATCAGCTGCCTGCTGGCGATCACATGATTGCGACCCTACTTCAAATCGACCATTGCGGACTTATTGTGACTTATCCATCAGAAATGAAACAAGGAACAATTGATTAAATTGTGGGGGTGTTTCCGAGTCCCATCAATTCTGCTACATATTTAGATCATGCGATTCAGTATCCGTACATAACGTACACATGCATAACACACGCCTGTGCTCAATGTAGGTTATTTTTTATTAAAGATTTCATCCATCGGAAATGATACGATTTGGCAGCCTTGGCAGAGTACTGCGCTCTCTGAGTGCTTTTCTTCTTGGTAACTGTAAAACACTGTTCATCATCTGGTTGCACCATAAAGCCACTGTTCACTCGTTACAAAATTTCTGTAATCTTTTTTTTTAACTTAATTTTTATTTCAAATTCAACAATTTATACATAAATATTCATAATTCTTCAATTTTCCTTTTTTGTGTACAGCTGTATCTATACATGTACAAGGATAGGCACAGTAATGAAATAAATTAAAAAAGAGACCCAACAAGACGGATATAGCTTAACTCTATCATGGGGGGAAGAGAGAGAGGAAAAAAAAGGGGGGGGGGTCAGAAAGAGAATTCATGTATATATGTGTGTGTGTGTGTGTGTGTGTGTGTGTGTGTGTGTGTGTGTGTGTGCGTGTACACGCGGGTGCATAAGTATATGGTAGCATCAGCTTAGGAGCAGTATGGTAATGGCAGGATTCCATCGTTTTATAAATTTCTCTTTCTGTAGTCTCAGGGTATATGTTATGCGTTCCATGTGGTAAATTTCCAATACTTTCTCAGTCCAACTACTGTATGTTGGAGGGTCCGGTTTTAGCCATTTAATTGTTATACATTTGAGGGCTGCTGTAATAAGTATTTGTAAAAGGTATTTTTTAGCTTTACCATCAGTGCCTACTGGAGTTAGGCCCAGTAGTGCCACAGTTGGATCTTTTGTAAACTTTTGATGAAATATCATTTCGAGAGCTTTAAAAACATCCTCCCAAAATGTTTTTAATTTTGTACATGTCCAGAATATATGGGTATGGTTGCCAATTTGTGTATCACAGTTTCTCCAACATGTACTAGAATGTGCTGGGCCCATTTTTGACAGTATGGCTGGCGTCCTGAAGAATCTCATTATTACCTTCCACTTGAATTCCCTCCATGAATTGGGCTTCAGTACATATTTCGTCCCATGTGTCCTCCGGTATATCTGCATTCATTTCAGTTTCCCATCTTCTTTTCTTACCCTCATTTCCAGTTAGTAATTTTAACAAAAATTCCTCAATTGGGGTGGGCTCCAAAACTTTATTCCATTCTTTATGTTTCGTTAAAAATGTCCTTAATTGTAAATATCTAAAGAAATCAGTGTTAGGGAGTTTGAATTCCTCTTTCAGTTGTTCAAATGATTTTAGGCTCCTACCCCCATGAAGTTGATATAGTTGATATAGTTTACTGAGTCCATGTTCTGACCACTTCCTAAACCCTGCATCCATATGGGAGGGAGCAAAATCCTTCATCAATCCAATATCGGTTAATGCTGAGATTGTTTTAGGTAATCCAAACGATACTTTTATTTTCCTCCAGACATTTAAAGTGACTCTGGTCCATTCACCCATTTGAATGTCCCCAGATGAGATGTCTATGAATGGTAAAGCATGTAGGGGTACTCCCGTACATGCCTTACCATTCATAGACATGCTGCTGCACACAGACTTTTCTCTATATTTAGCCAGCGTGTATCTGAGAGATCCTGAATCCATATTGTTAAGGGCCTTAACTGTGCAGCCCAGAAATAGTGCCTGAGATGTGGGAGTTTGAGGCCTCCATGG
Source organism: Amphiprion ocellaris (assembly GCF_022539595.1). Classification (NCBI taxonomy): domain Eukaryota; kingdom Metazoa; phylum Chordata; class Actinopteri; family Pomacentridae; genus Amphiprion; species Amphiprion ocellaris. The sequence goes on along the minus strand of NC_072783.1, from coordinate 13,290,028 downwards.
GATTTAGGAAGCTGTAGTGTTTTCAGTCTGACTCTTGGCCGTCGCCCTTGCCAAATGAACTTTGAGAAAAGTCTATCTAATTTATCGAATGTGGATTTAGAAATATCAATTGACAACATCTGAAACAGGTATAGAAGCTTAGGAAGTATATTCATCCTTAACTTTCTATACGTCCCAACAGAGATAATGGAAGAGTTGACCATCGGTCTAGATCCCTGCTAATTTTCTGAGTTATAGGTTTGTAGTTTGTATTATATAAGTTTTTTAATGTTGGTGGAATTTGAATGCCAAGATATCTAATACCAATTTTTGGCCATTTAAATCCACTCTGAAGTTTGACTGACTGTGAGATATTACCACTTATATCCATAGCTATGGTTTTGTCTACATTTACTTTATAGCCTGAGAAGAACCCATATGTTGAAATGAGATCTTTTAGGTGAGGGATTGTAGTTGCAGGTTCAGTTAAATATAAAAGAACGTCATCTGCGTACAGTGATTACTTGTGAAGTTCTCCATTTATTGTTAGTCCCTTTATGTTAATATTATCTCTAATCAGTTGAGCTAGTGGTTCAATGCAAATATTAAACAATAGAGGTGATAGGGAGCAGCCCTGTCTGCACCCATGTTCAAGGACGAAGCGATCTGATAGGAACCCATTAACTTTAACAGCAGCTTGCGGATCAGAGTATAGTGTTTGTATCCACTTAATGAAACTTGGGCCAAACTTAAGATGTTTTAATAATTGGAATATGTATTTCCAGGATACTCGGTTGAATGCTTTTTGGGCATCAAGTGATAATATCATGGCTCCCTCCTTCTGTGTTCCTGTGTGGGTTACAAGTTTCAACAGTCTTCTGATATTGTCTCCATAATTCCTCCCTGTAATAAACCCGGTCTGATCCGGATGGATAATTTGTGTTATAACTCTATTGACACGTCTTGCTAAAATAGCTGTTAGTATACGTAGGTCTGTATTCAGCAATGATATAGGCCTATACGATTCACATTTAGTGGGATCCTTGCCTTCCTTATGTATGACGACTACGGTTGCCTCCCTCCAGGAGGGAGCCATAGTCCCCGACTGCAGTGCATAATGATAAGCTTTTAATAGCAAGGGTGATATCGTCTCTTTAAATGTTTTATAAAATTCATTAATATATCCATCCGGGCCAGGACTTTTATTACTTTTCAGAGTGGAGATTACCTGTTGTATTTCTGGTTCTCTGATTGGTTCGTCTAGCTCTTTTGCCATAAACTCAGATAGCTCCTGTAATTCGATATCTTTCAAGAATTTGGCCAACTCCTTATCATCAGTGCAAGTATCTGTATTACTATACATGGATTTGTAAAATCCTGCAAACTCCTGTGAGATTTCGTCTGGTTTTGTAATTACTGAATTATTGCACTGGAACTTATGTACAATATTAGATGACTGCTGTTTTTTTAGTCTTAATGCTAACAATCTGCTTGCCCTGTTACCATTTTCATAATATTTTTGATTGGTAAACCTTAAGTTGGCCTCAATCTTTTCTGTTAATAAGATGTTTAAGTCTCTGTGAGCTTGTTTAAGGGTATCAAGTAGACAAGAGGTTGGTGTTCTCTTATGTGGTTGCTCCAGTTTTTTTAATTTTATCCTCTAATTCAGTTTGTTTTGTTTCCCTTCTCTTCTTTTTTGCACTTGCAAATGAGATAATGCATCCTCTAATATATGCCTTTGCACAGTCCCACAGAGTAAGAGGTGATATTTCAGGTGAGGTATTTATATCTAAGTAATTTTTCAGTTCAGTTTTTATAAGTGTAAGGAAATCTTTATCGTTTAGAAGTGAAGTATTCAATCTCCACTGTTTGGTTTTAGACCTGTGGCCCAAATCCCATATTAGCTCAAGTGGTGCATGGTCAGACAGAGTAATTAGTAAAATCTTTATACCTTCTATCCTGTGCATCTCTGATTTGGGACTAAAAAAGAGATCAATTCTTGAATAGGATGAGTGTCTGTGGGAGTAATACGTGAAGTCTCTGCCTTTGGGATGTTTACTTCTCCAGACATCTACCAGGCCTGACTCTATGGATAGGTATTTTAGCATTTTGCTCATTCTTGGTGTAGAGGCCTTGGAGGGAGGTTGTCTATCTGTGAATTGAGACATGGCGCAGTTAAAGTCCCCTCCCAGCAGAAGGATACCTGTACTGTGTTGTAGTATTGTAGTAAATATTTTACTTATAAAACCAGGTATATCCTCATTTGGAGCATATATATTCATGAGAGAGACTTGTGTTCCATCAATAGACCCATTCACTAAGATAAATCTTCCCTCAGAGTCTTTATGAACAAGACTTGATGAAAAATTAACCTGTCTATGTATTAGAATAGAAACCCCCCTCCTTCTGCCTGATTGGTGCGATGAGTAAAACACTTTATCTGCCCATGATTTGTTCAGTTTGTCATGTTCTATATCTGATAGGTGGGCCTCTTGTAGGAATGCAATCTGACAATTAATCTTTCTTAATTGGTTGAGGGTTTTCTTCCTCTTTATGGGGCTATGAAGCCCTTTGACATTATAACTTATGACCTTAAGTGATCCCATGGCTTAAATGCTAAGATGAGAGTAGGATGTGACATTTAGTAAATGTGTGGGTTTGTTTGCTGAGATAAATGAGGGGTAGGAAATGTATTGTGGTAATATGTATTGAGAAGGGAGCCAGATCTATGAATATAGAGATAACAGGGATATATATATATATATATATATATATATATATATATATATATATATATATATATATATATATATATATATATATATATATACATATATACATATATATGTAGAAAAAAGAGTTACGAGTATGGAGCATCGTGCCTATCTAAAAAATACAAACGTGTAGTAATAAATCTTGTACTCAGAATCCTTTAGAACTAAATGTACAGCTGTATTATCAATATTACTTTGGGATCCCCAGGGAACAATGGGATCTGAACAAACAGAACAGAACAGGGCATGAAAAACAATGAACTCAACCAACATTAGAGTCTGGTCAGTCCTTTGGGACCAGGTCCCTGGTTGCAGGTCAGAACAGGCAGCTGTGCGAGCAGAGTTTGAGGTAGCTCGCCTTTGCTTGGGTGAAAAGCCAAACAGAAAAATTATAACAAAACCCTCAGGCTCCTGCACAACCTAATCATGTAATTTATGAACATAACGACATCTTAATACTGATATGGGAATATATTGTATAGAGAGATTATTATTAGAGCTATAAATTCCCTCCTTCTCGTGTCTTTATCCCACCTGCAACATATAATAGCTGGCGTGTCACCACCACCGGTGGTGATATCATAGTGATATACTCATGTATGCAGATGTGGGGAATTTATAAATTTATCAGCTCCGATCAGTGCTCAGTTTCATCGGCAGGGATTACATTTTTCTTAACATAATCCAAAGCTTGAGTAGCATCAACGAACTCCTTTTCCACGTTGTTGTGGGAGATGTGAAACTTGGCTGTGTAAAAAAGTCCATAGCGGATTCCCTGCCTCCCCCGTAGCATCCTCCTGACCTCCGTGAAAGCCGCTCTAGCTTTAGCGACATTTGCTGTGTAGTCCGGGAACATGGCGATCGGATTTCCTTTGTATTTGAGTTGTCCTGCACGGTCACGGGCTCTCCTCAGAATGTCCATAACATTGTGCAGTCTTGCGATTATTACACGTGGTGTGTCCCCCGGCCTTCTCTGCATTAGGCTGCGGTGTGAGCGCTCCACCCGTACCTCTTTCTCCATCTGCAGCACTTCCTGGATAAGTTTGGAAACAGCTGTGGGAGAGCTTGATCCTGGGTGTTCCGGTACACCAGTAATCTGTATATTCCCTCTCCGCATCCTGCCCTCCAAGTCCTCACACTTTCTTGTAGATCTTTCATTTGTTTATCGAGGTCTTGCACGGTCTCTTCTACTGACACAACTTCATCAGATCATGTTGACAGCCCCGCTTCCACAGTTTTTACATGGGCCTTCACCTGCTCAATTTCCATGCATATTGCGGCTGTGTTGTTCACAATTTCAGTTTTCACGGCCTTTATTTTCTTCATCAGGGAATCAAATTCCTCTGCCAGGGTACTCTTCAGCTCTTCTCTTATGATGGAGGATATTTCTTTTCTCAGGGATGAGAGGATGTCAGCTTTGACGGATGCAATATCCATGGTGGACCCCTCCGCAGGTGCGGGTGTGGCCTTATCCGGGCTGTGTGAACTCTTTGACGAGGATGTGTTGGGCCTTGTGTTGGACGATCTGTCGTACTTATATTTTCGAAGGTTCACCACCATCCACGCCAACTTCGCCGAGCTTTTGTCACACTCTAGTTTATTGTACTATATTTTAAGATTTCTATGAGTTTTTTCAAATGGAAACGTCGTTTAATTATGAAATTATTTAGGATTCTGCAGGAGCGCTCAAGGGTGCGACTTACTCCATTCGTGCCTCGCTAGCGCCCCCCAAAATTTCTGTAATCTGCTTGTAAAAGACAATGTTTTGGGGAAGCTCTGGTACTGGCTTCCCTCACGTCCTAGGAGGAGGTAATCATTTTTGTGTTTAAAGGTAGATGGGGTATTTTCAAAAACGAACTGAAATGCCTGCTGTTGTAATTCTGTTTACAAAAATATTCATAAGTAACTGAACCACTGATGCAGACAACAAACAGTTTTGGGGAAAACATCATTATTAAGAGTTTACTACTCAGAAACACTCTCTAGGTTATACAGAGATTTTTGTAGTAATGGCCAAACTGCATTACTACAAAAACAGCGTTCATCATGTGGCAAATAAGAAAACATTCAAAGGGTTCTTGGAATGGTCATGAGAGTAATTTTGAAAACTGCTAACAATAGAACAGTTCCAGTCAAAAGTTTGAACACATTTACTCATTCAAGGACTTTTCTTCATTTTTACTTTCCACATCCTGTGGATGCTTGATCAGACTGGATATCTGAGGTGTTTGGATCCAGGGTCAACATGTTGGGCTCTCACCTGGTCATTTCTTAAATTATTCTTGAGGACTGTTTGCAGTGTTGCAGTCCACACTATTCCTCAGGGAAAGACTGTTGCCATGGGGGGTGTTCCTGGTCTGCAACAATGTTTAGGTAGGTGGTACATGTCAAAGTAACACCCACATGAATGCAGGCCCAAGATTTCCTAGCCCATAGGTGCTGGACCACAGAGGGAAGGAGAGACAGCAAGCAAGTGCTCAACATTTATGAGTTCTCCTTCAAGACTGTTGGGGGAAAAAAATCCAAGTGACAACCTTAAGAAGATGGGTAATCTTATAAGCCCTAGACTACTTTTTAAAATTCCCACCTGTAAAACATCCACAGCTATAAGGCGCAAATGTGACGCCACTTGGGAGAATTGTAAAATACAATGAGTCTTTGTGATTCCATCCCCAGGCCAAAAGACTAACAACTCAAGCAAAAACAGACATTTTTCTTGAGCCTAATCAAATGTTTTAGGCCCTGTTCACACAACAAACTGTTTTAGGATAAAATGCAAAGGTTTTGTTGCATTTTGGTCTCCAGTTTACACAGAAATGGCATTTTAGATGACCTATAAGAGATACTTTTGAATACTCCAGAGTGGAATTTTTCTCAAACTCAACAGTCGCTTCGCTGTGTCAACGAGCAGCCAGAGTTTTCATGAGAACGCTGACGTCGCATTACACTTAACTGTAGTTGCCATGTGTGAACCAGACGACAACAGTAACAATGGCAGACTACCGAGTTGGGCTTATGCTGCTGAGTCTACTGAATTTATTTAATCTCCTTCGGCAAAATGTGCGTTTGTTGCCCCATTACTGTAATCAGCAAAGGCACACTCAATATATACGGCAGATAATCAGCATACCTCTACATTGGCGACTATATTTCTTCTGGTCTGTGAATTAACGGGTAGTGGTCACGTAGGGTGTGCCTCTACAAAGTTACATCGGCGACTCCCAGCCTGGCATGCACACTACAGCATTTTCAGTCCTTCCAGCGTTCCAATGTAAACGCTGATTTTTTTTCACTTCGCTGTCGTGTAAACCCAACAGGTCAAAGGAAATACTTTTGCCGTTTTCAGGTGAAATGTTGTTGCGTAAACAGGGCCTTAAATAGATGGTAAATAGCAGGTTTATAACAATCAGTTGGTAGACAGTATTGGTATTGAACCTGTTCTAAAAATTCTCAACTGTAGTTCTACCAAATTTGACTCAACAGACATAAAGCAATAGAATGCTGCCCACATTCTAGTCAAAGAAATACGAGGCAGCTGCATCACTCAATGTGTCATTCTGCACAATCTATAACAAATAGCCACAGGTTGCGTTACAACAGATACAGGGACCTGCAGGGTAGAAGGATTTAAGATAATGCCCGATAGTGTGCAAAGCTGTTATCAAGGCAAACAGTGACTATTTTGAGGAATTTCAAATCTGAAACATATTTGACTTTGTTTTGACGATTATTTGTAGGTTACATAAACCTGTATGTTCTCTTTGATAATTCTGGCATTCTCAGTGTTGTTCTACAATGCATACACTGCTAAAAAATAAACACAAACCTTTGGGTAGGTGTGTCCAAATGTTTTCCTGGTACTGTATTATGCCATTTAAGTATTCAACTTCTTGTTAATAGATGCTGTATATAAGAAGGTCATAGCACGTTACAGTGAACAAAATGTTTTGGTCCCTGCTCCTTCCCCTGTTCTTCTCCGTCCTTCTCCATTCTTTCTCCCTCCTTTTTTCCTGTCTGCCAACTGAGTCTCCCTATTCTTACTCTCTCTGGTCTCTCTCTCCTATACCTCTCCCTCACTCATCCCATGTCTTCTCTCTCTCCTTGTCTTGTACCTCTGGCTCCCTCTGTCTGTCTGCCTGTCTCCCTCTCTCCTGTGTCTCTCTGCTTCCTGAATGTTCCACCTGCCTGCAGTCTGATTGCAGCAATGTGAATCAGCTGCCGTAATTAGCTCACACCAGTCACCTGTTTGCAATTCCACCTCCCAGCCAGCTCTGTCATTCACTTCCCGTCGGACCATAGACTTCTGTATCCTGTGTCATTCCAACCACCACAGTTTCATGGCCTTAACTCTGCCCCCGTACTCCTGCCAGTTCCTGTTTGGTTCCCCACCTGGACTCACTTTCCCCCGTCTTTGGATTTTGACCTGTCTTGCTCTGTCTCAGCCTGCTGTAACTCCATCTGCTGTTCCGCCAGCCCCAGGATTCCCTGAGCCTGCTTTCCTGTCCCTTCTGTCTAGTGTTTTCTTGTTGTGAATATTCAGTTTTGTTGGATTGGTTTTAGTTTATTTCATCTGCAGGTTTCTTGGTTTTCCCCTCTGTAGTTAAGAGTTTTGTTGTTTTTGTGGTCTTGTCTGTTTTCTCAGTTGCGTTAGGTTTTGTCAGTTTTTTGCCTGTCATCCCTGCCCATTTATCCCTCCTGTTTCTAGTTCCCCCTTAGTTTGTATCCTTTTGTTTGTTCTAATAAAGATTCCTTTCCCTGTCAAAACCAGTTTGTCCGTTTCTGTGCCTGTGCCTGGGTTCTCCGACTCCCCACATACAGGTACATTAGCACACAGGTGGCAGACCACAATTTTAAACTCATCTTGACTGACCTCGAAGAATGGCTGCATACAGTATTTGTCCTCATCCCCAAGATGAATTTTTCTTTTCCAAAGTGCACGTCATTAAAACATGTCAGGACCGCTTCATTGCAGATTCCAGCTCCTGCTACTTGGAGCTGGAGCGCTGCCAAACCCCTCGATAATGCAGATACTATCGTTGAACCTTAAATTAACCTCCTTCAGCTTTGCCTTTGGCTAACTGTGCAGTTATACACACACTGAAAAAAACAACCTATAGAATTTACCCAAAAAAGCTGAGGTAACAATTTGCATTAAATTTGTTTGGGTAAATTTATCCCCATGTTTTGAGTAAAGCATACCTTAACTCAACAGCTATGGAACACTAAAATAAATTAGGTAAAGCCTATCTAACTTTTTTCAGTATATTACACAACTAATTGCCTACAAAAATTGAGTAATATTAATACTTCATTGTTAGTAGAGAATTGTTAATCTACCTAATAATTATCATTATTAATTAGTCAATATGATTAACTAACCATTACTTATTAAGAGAGGGTTAGAATTAGCTGAAAATGTATATTCAAATACAACAGACTGTGTTGAGGTCAGGCCATGTTTTATTTCAAAAACATAAAATACAAGCATAATGCACTTCTTTCTGCACAACTGGACCAGTAAACAATATGCATATACATTAACAAATGAGGTTCCATACTTCTGGAAAACATTTCTACCATATGAATTACATGCTATGTCTCATTCAGACAATAAGGCACATTTCAAAATAGTAATAATAAATAAAATATAAAATATTAATAAAAGTAGAAGTAATACGGCAGCACAGTTATTTTCAATCAAATTAAAACTGCAATCTGGCTGGGTGTAATATCCAAATCTAAATCAAATTGAATTTCTATAATAGGAAAAATGTGTGAAAAAGAAAAAAAACAAAACAGTAGAGATGCACTGGCTTAAAACATTTTCTGATGAAAAGGAAACAATATCTAAATTTAGGTAAAAAAAATAGATCCCATATGACAATTTTAGACAACAATCATTTTGACTTTTTAAACCATACTGTGCATTTCACAGTTTTTCGGGATACAAAACATGAAAAAAAAAGTGTCCACTTGACTGTTCCAGGGAAATGAATTTGGCTCATTACATTTCAGTGAACATCACTCAAACAAACACATCACAGAACCAAACAGGAACTGCTACAACAAGTTTCTGAAATTATATCGAACAAAACCTTGAGGTGGCGAGGGAAATGTCAGCCTCTGCCAGAACTTAGGTGTAAATTGTTCAACCCATTAGCTTGTTCTTAAGGCTGTGGACCTTTTTGAGCAGCTTTGCTCCATCAAGCTCCAGGAAAAGTTTCTGGAACACCTCAAAGGTGTTCTTGAGCATCTTGGGATACTCGAGGTTGAGGGCATAGATCAATCCCATCAACAGCATACATGCATTGGTTCGGTTTCCACACCTGCTCAGCACTTTGGTCCCCTCGATCACAATAGACACTTCTGTTGGATCCTCCTCAGCTGTGGGGTTATGGATCACGAGCACCTTCATGGTTTGGTCCATTGGGCCCTCAAGTTCGTCCTCCTTGTTAAAAAGAAACAGTGAAAAAGCACATCCAGTTTTAATTGAAGCATATTAAAAATATTGTCCCCCATATCCTATTAGGGATACACCAAAATATGGGCATTGCTTTAAACATTATATTGACAAAAGATTTCACAATGGGTCCACCCCTTCATTCTATAATGTAACATTTAACAATCTAAAATGAGAAGAGAAGAGAAGAGTATACAATAGCATACCTGGCAGTCTTTGAAGAGCTCCTCTTGCTGTTCCCCAAAGTACACAATGAGGCAACGGACAACTGCATCTCTTTTTTTTTCAATGCTCTGGGACTGTAAGGAGATGCATTTTAGTGACAAGACTCAAGTTACCATGAAATCTTTGGAGTGGTTAAACATTTCTAATGACTTCAATGTCTGTGTATGCAAACTTCCGACTTTAGCTGTTCTTCTGCAAATTAGTTTTTGTAATTTTGTGGAGAAAACAAAAACATACTTCATGTACAGTGTCCAGAAGAGGACGCATCCTGGAACTAATAGCTCCTCCTCTGGCACGCATCAGCTGCAGAAGACGAGGTGTGTACCCATCAAGGTTCCGCATGAATGTGTCTTCCAGAGAAATTGTTGTGATGTGCCGGAATTCTTCTTTGATCTAGTAAAGGAACAACAGAAGAAGCTTTCAATGATAAACAGTGATTCTCAAATTTTAAGTAGACAAATGAGATGAACAACCGTTCTTCACATAAAAATAAATACATTCAATTATATTATATATTATATGCACTACCAGTCAAAAGTTTGGACACACCTTCTCATTCTGTGCTTTTTATTTATTTGTATTATTTTTTACATAGTAGATTAACACAGAAGATTAAGACTTTTTTGTTTACAACATAATTCCATAATGTATTTTTTTTATAGTTTTGATGTCTTCAGTATTAATCTACAATATAGAAAATAGTTAAAAACTAAATGAGAAGGTGTGAACAAACTCTTGATTGGTAGTGTATATATCACAGTAAAACACAGTACATCATCAATTCAACAAAACTTCTGGGATATGAATCTGTCTTGTTAGGATGCTTAAGTGATTGTTAATCTCCCCTCAGTGGGTTAATTATTTTGTTTTCCACTGCCAATCACTGATATACATTTACTGAGAACAAAATAACATAAGAATGAAGTGTACCCTTAAAATTTTTGAGTAGTATATATCAAACATTCTTACCTGAGTCTCACTGAATAATGCAGGCCACCTATTTTTGAAGACACTGACATCTGGACAGAGTGTCACCACCTCCAATCTTCGACTTGAAAAGGTTTTGGACATTTTTTCTGCGATTATCTTTGCATTATTCTTCTTTTTCATTTCACTGACCAACTCAAGTCGCTCATTCTCCAATGACTCCTGATTTTCTCCAACAGGATGTGGAGGGAGATAATTAACTTCTGCTTTCTTTGGCTTTTTAACATTTTTGGCTGGGGCTGCTTTGTCTGCTAGCTTTCTCTTTAATGTGTTTACTTCTATTTCAGGGTAGGCATACTTTCGTGATTTCAACTTGGCACGATAATTGTGCATCTTATACTTGATACGTTGCTGCCAGCCATACATCCCTGCAAACGACCCTGGCTCCTTAAGGCATGGAAACTTCTCAACAAGAGCTTCTGCCACTGAGGTTACTTGCTGACTTGAAGGGTATGCCGTGTAAGAGAATATGACTTGGGAAAGGTCATTCATTATTGCAGATTTAACACTTGCATCATGGAAATGTGTTCCAGAGGCATGGTATAACTTGTTTGCCTCTGCAAGGATAAGTTCAATGTCACGGGAAAACTCTGGAACTTGAAATGGAACGGGCCATTGAGAAGAGCGACATGACTCAGGGAGAATGATGGTATCTTTTGAGCTGGATGATGCACAGTCATTCGCATGAGAAAGGTCTTCATCATCCGCAAGGCAGCTGTCCACTTCACCATTACTTGAAGAGTAAATGTCTGCTGAACCCAGTGAAGAGGACAGTTCTGATTCTCCTCCTGGATGCAAGTCAAGGGTGATCGTAGGCTCTTTTATTATTATTTTCACAGTGGCCCTGTCATGCAGATCAGCAGTTGAGGTGACACTGAAAAACTGGTTCCCAAAATCTTTGTCTTCATACAACAGTCCAAATTCCCTGTGTAACTTGAATGTTTCACTGATTATTGAAACAAGATCCTCCACTGTATTAGGAATTCCTGATGGAAGCGTCAACTTTCGTATATCATGCTCTTCAAAGATGACTCGTAATTGTACTGCCATCGCTGTTCAGGATGTCACCCTCAGCTGTATGAGGAGACAAAGAAATTGAGACAGTTTGTTAAAGCTGATACATTCACTTGCATAAGTTAACTTGAATTTCTTACCAAGACAACGGGTTCTGTAAGAGTTGTTTTGGTTTAAAAGGGATACACAAACTTTTTTTTCTCTCTTTGTTATTTGCCTCCCTCCTGAGATCCAGAGATATATACCACTCTTTGGACTCTACGCGCACTAACAAGGAAGAGACAGGCAGAGATGGGCAGAGACTGTCCACTGCTAATTAGCTTAGCTCAGATACTGGTAGTGAATGGGAAGTACCTGCTCCTGCCATAAGGTCGTCATCAGCTTTCTAACAACTCTAAACAGTCCCGTGTGCTCGTTTTGCCTTGTTTATTTAACAAGTTTAGAGTTTTTGGTAAGTTTATTTGAAAGAATTTTATCTATCTTCTTGTCTGGACAACGAGGAGGGATTCAAATAACAAAAATTTTAAAAAAACTTGGCATATCCCTTTAATTAAAAACATTTGCATCGTTTATGAATCATTATTAAAAGAGCAGAAGAGAAGACAGGGGAAGGACAGGATGTTACAGGGTTCTAACATTTGGCCCCTGAAAAGTTTTTGTCACTGTTAACAAAAGAAAAACATCACCTGGTGTACCTACTCTGACGTGCAAATGAAATGTTTAAGGGACACCATTCGACCATCTGTTGTATTATATGCAGCCAAAGGATATGCATCTTTCAATTCTGAATGCTGAAGGACTTCAATCTCTCCTGTTGGCTCGATTCTGAAGCTCCTCATGTGCTCAAGGTACCACCCACTTAGCAATTTAAAAACAAAGACAGGGCTTTCGTGCACAATGATTATTTGTATTATTTCTCCAAAGTCTGGTAAACCTCCTGTTGATCCAAAGGGCAACAACATTCCAACATTATAGTCCGTGCCTAAAATGGTGACCTTGTTTGTCACGTTCACAACCACCGCCTCAGGAAACTTCTTTGCAAATGACTCCTTTATGCTGTCTTTTAGAATGTCGACTGCCACTTCAGTCATTCTAGACACTGACAATGTTGGCCTTTGATTGGCTTGATTAGCTTCATAGATATGATATGCAATCATTGATTGGTGTTTTCTTGCCATTGTCATGAGTATGTTTCTGAAAGACCCAGTCTGCCTCACAATCCTTTTAAAGAATCGGTGTTTTGCTTCAAAGCGCATTGTCCAAAGAGCCACAAGTGGTCCAAAAGCAGTTGTAAGCCATGGATAATGTTCAAGGAAGTGGTGCTTCGGTGTCAGTTTCTTCTCTGGAAATGCATCTAAAAACCTGTGACGGTGTTCGATGATCTTGCTTTCCATGTATCCTATTGTCTCATCTGTATGGACAGGAGCCATGACAAGCTCGACAACATCTTTTAAGGTCATCAGAACCTCCTATGCCATGTCATCTTCTGGTACTTTGTTACCAATCATAAATGGTAACATTCTTAACAGGCACCAGTTTTCATGTGCATTGCCTCCTACACTCTTGCGTGATGCAAAAGTCGGGGGAATGGCTTGTGGACTGTTCGTTTTGTCTTACCATTTGCAAGGAAATCGGCGGATGGAATGATTGAGTTCCTCAAGAGAAAAGTATTTCTTCCTTATGAACACATCAAGACAAAGTGCTACTTCTAAAGGTACAAGCCCTTCAAGCAAATCATGCAGAGCATCAGGGGGATAACCTGATGTGGCATGAAAGTAGCTCAAGCTGGCAGAGATTGGACATTGCCTTTTAACTCCACAATGGTGGGCCTCTTCAGGGTCAGACAATGCTGCTTCCACATGCATGGTATAGCTGGCCTTAGTACGTAGAGGAAACAGTCCTTCTCCTACTTCATGCTCCTGAAACTGGGAACGCTCTCCAATGCAAAAGCGACAGAAGTGTGAGGCAGAAAAGCTTTCAACAAACCCACCTATTGAGTGAGCACCAAGATTGTCTGCAACTACAGCAAATATAGTACCCTTGACTACTTTGCCCAGACTTGCCACAAAAATACCATTATCCTCCAAGGATTTCAAATCTCTTAGGAGGGGCTCCAACACTTTTTGGTATCCATATTGGCTGACATCATCTACTTTACAAAGAAGAGCTAGGTAAATGGAAGTTAGAGTAGATCGCAAGGTAGCAGGGATGTCTGCAAACACCCAGTACACGGCAGTGACTTTATGCTTCTTGCGGGATGTTCCCAAAGGATTACATATTTCGAAGTCATCTATATAAAGTATGAGTGGGAGCTTAAGTTCATCTCCACACAAAAAGCTGTTTTCTCTTAGAAAAGATCCATCATGCAACGATCTGTATCCAGAAGAAACATCACATGGCCTTCTATTCTTAAATAATGTGTCTTGAATGTGTCTGTTGTTCACAAGTTGAGACACTAATGGGAGAATTGGTACATACTGGAATGTTTTTTTCTTGCTACCATCAAGTATGTATTCAACTGACTCAATCAATGAAAGGTGCTCCTTTACAAAGTGCTCTCTCCTGTATTGAGTGCTTAAAGGTCCATCCACCCCTAAAGCAGCACATAAAGGATTTAGTTGGCAAAGATCTTTAACCAGTTCAGAAATCAATGAATCTTCAAAAGTACAGCTATGTTTCCTCAAAGTGCTCAGTATAATCTCTTTAATAACGGGGCCAGATGCAGACGCTGTCAGAAAATGAAGCTCCTCTACTAGTTCATCTATGCATGTATTAGACACGTTGAAAATGCATTCCAACTTTAGGAGGAGCAACCCCAGTCTCTTGATAATAGTTTCATTCAAGTCTGCATCCTCCTGAAGGACAGACTCACAATAGTTTTCAGTTTCAACAAAGTCACTTTCTTCATTCGTTTGGCCCTGGTCACCATGACATTTAAGAACAGAGGTCTTAAAATCTTCCAGTGAATGTGGATTATGTTTCCTGCTCTTATGACTGTGGAATGTTGTATATATATTTGTCTTATAATTACAACCTTGAAAAACACAAGGCACAGTTTCAAACTTTTTAAGATGGCCACCAAGGTGCTCAAAATATTGTCTTTCAGTGTTGAAACAGCACGAATTACACACTAGGCATGTGAAGGAAATGAGCTGGCCTGGCTTGGCTGTCTGTGGGTGATACCTGGACAAATGTGTCCGTAATGCACCCCATGTCCTAAAGGTGCAAGGGCAATCAGAATGGAGACATAGTATGGACTGACTTCAACCAAAATGCCCATGTTGTAGCCTATTGTGTTTTAATAGGTCCAATCGTTTTGATGTTGTGAAGTTACATATTTTGCACTGCCAAATCATTTGCACTAAGATAGCACTCGCATAATATTCAGCTACCTGCAATACTTAATGGCAGATCTGGATCTGGTAACTGGCTGTGGACACTGGTCAGGTGAATCTTCAGGTCAAAACACAAGCAGAAGAAAACCTGAAGATGGGAGAAAATAGAGAGGGTTAACATTATGAAATTAAAATTACTGCAAATAAAATACCATATTACCCCTACGAAAGAATCAAATGACAAAAAACAAAAAAATTGGAAAATATAAAGTGCAGAACGCAACCATTATCTGACTTTTACATCCAGATTGTGAAAGCAGAATTGTGTATATATTATACCACTTGGGAAATATGAAAGAATAATCAATTCCATTCACTTGGTTTGGTAGAGAAAAGCAGGCTTTAAATCATTTTTAAATCACAATGTTATCATAATCAAAATAATGCATTTGTTCTACCTTTTCTGGCATTTTCTGCTTATAGGCAGATAATTTCAGCGGCTTAAACTGCACTGATAGTTTAAAGCATTTGGAAACACGGATTTGGGTGGTAAAATACCTATTTTAAAAAAAAACAGCTCATTTTACTGTTCAGACCCTCTGACACATGGGGGCGTGTCAGATCCCTTTGATTGACAGCTCCCACAGATACTCTAACACGACGGTCAGGTCCTGCGGACCGCTGCAGTTGCTGGCAGCAGCAAAAACACACATGAACAAAGTACTACCTCAAAAAATCAATATTGGTTTAAGTATAAGCTATATTAAATACACGTTAGCTGCTTTTCTTTATAGTAAGACCACGTTTTTAAGGGGAACTGAAGTCGTTGTATGAGCAGTCTCACAGCCACCAAACTCTATGGACAGAAACGCACTTTTTACCGTACAGCACAGGAGCTGAGCAGTCAGTCTTTGAGTTTGTTAGTTAGCTTGTGTTCTGGTTTGACTTCAGTATTTTAACAAACTAACGTTACGCGCTGCGGAGCGATGCCTGCTCCCGTGTCCTCCCTGGAGGCAAAATTACATTTTTTTTCCTCTCCGTGGAGTTTGCGGCTTTGAGCAGCGCATCACAGGCCTCAGTTTCCTGTCTTATTACCGCACAGATTAACGACAAACATGTTGCAAAAGTGACATGGATTAAACCCACACTGATATCAGCCCGGTAAAATCACTGTTAATGTTAAACGAGTCAAAGCGGCTTCAGCCCGCCATTGCCGCCGAGTCAGTAACATCCGACACTCCGTCGGCGCCAAATAGTTTCAGTTAACTTGTTCTTGTAAAATACACGAAACTATGTGCATGCAGTTCCGCCAAAAAACCAATTAATAGACAATTTCCCCTTACATACTGAACCCCCAATGATTATGTTATAACTTTCAGCGATTTTCGCGCCATTATTGGCCATTAAAACAGCCAAGACGGCCCACGGCAATGTCCATGAACTATACATTTCAGCATGCATGCACAGAAATGCGCCGACTACAACGCTCGTGAAACATGTTACCATTAAACAAGTCAACATTTGCATTTTAATACGATACACAACAACGTGTTACATAAGAATCTTTACTTACATTCAAATCAGCAGCATAGACGACAACAGCTTGCAGACATTGCTCCAAAGTCCCGCTTAAGCACTGCGCAGGTCCTGGTCCTGACGCATGCGCAGGCAGTAGTGAGATGCCCAAGCATTTTGGGTAAATATTGTGATATTTCTAAGGTTGCACTTCTTACTTGTAAGAAATGGGTAGCGTAGCTAGAATTAATGGGTATTGTTGGTAGAATTACCCATTACAATATATTTTTTATTGCTTAGTAAAACAATGAGGTAAGTTTTAAACAATTTACATTGATAGTATTTACAACCCTCAAATATTGCTTTTTACAGTGCAGGGACAAGCCCGAGGTGAAAGCACCTGGTCGTTCGGCTCTGAGGGGAAGATTTTCTTCTTTGCCTTGACAATGCCTCTGCATGAGTTCAGCCTCTTCATCTTAGGTATGACAAGCCAGAAGCAGGGAGGTGGCAGCTGCACCTGAAAATGGGCTTGTATCCTCACGATTAGATTACATTTAACTCTTGTAATAACCACACAGGGACTATAATATATGTGATTTTGCAAACAAAAAGCAGTAATCGGGGCATAAAATAAAGATTCTTTATTACAGCAGTTTTGGCAAGCGAGAGAAGCACTGTGAAAACATATAGTGTGTTTTCATATTGCACTTATATGAAATATAGTCTTGCCCACAAATGAGATGAAAGATTATCCCAAGTGACGGTGATGAGCTGAACAGTATCTAATGATGTTTGTTCCATCGCGAAGCATAATGCATTCGAGATAAAATATAAATTGCCTTACACTAATTCGCCGCTGTCCCAGAGGATGATGAAAGATCAGCATCAAAAAGCCAATAGCCAATACTTATCACCTAATGAATCCACAGTGTTTTGAACCCACAGCCTGTATTTTTCCCAACCTCTTAATAATTCATTGCACGAAAGCCCTGGAAAGAAAAGTCTTCACTGGGATGTCGGCATTTTTTCCCTATCCAAGAAGTCTTATCTTCAAAGTCTCATGGGAAATAAATGTTTGTCCATTAATATTAAGCACAAGGCTCTCAGCATGTATATACAGCATTAATCCCAGCGGTCAGTCCTGCCTATGGGAAAATGTGCTGACTGGACACTGACACCATTTTACTGATTACATCATGCAGCTGTCTGGCTGTGTCTAATAGCAGGAAGGAGGCAAGGACAGGATCTAATTTGGGTCAGTCAAGGTATATTGGCCAATCGGAACACTCCACTTCCCTTTGAAGAACTATCGTCAGTCATGCTTATCTGACTAGATATGCTCAAAGAAGAAACGAGAGCATGAAGACACTGCAGATACTTGCAATCACACTTTTTTCCTTCTGCCAACACATTGAAACAAGGTTTTCTGTATATGTTTTTTGTTAGTTTGCTTGCCATGCAGTTAACATTTCAACAAAAGTCAATTAAGAAATAATGAAGCCATGGATTGTCAGTAGGATCTGTCTTTTGTGCAACAGGTCCTATTGACCTTCAAAACAAAAGTCATTAAGTTGTAAAATTATGGCCGTAGTTAGCTAACTTGGTGTATCACTGGTTGGTTTGGCAGTCAGAAACATGTCCGACTTGGAAAAATGAGGGGTATTTGAATAATGATACACTTTAATACTAGAACAAGTGAAATTATACAGTATGCATGAGAAAAGTAAGCTCACTCCTGCACTATATCATTCAAATGATCAACAACTGTATCACCTATTTATAATTGCATTTTTGCATAATGCAAAGTGGAACAGTGCAGTATTTCATGTTGTGAACAATCAAAAACAAATATTTTTGAAAGTCTATACTAAAAACAGACCCAAAAATAGGAATTCAATGCAGGAAAAGTACATAAAAATGTGATCATGGACACAAAAGTAAGAAAATCTCATAAACATGGTTATAAAATGACATGTGAACACAGCAACTGTGTCAGCTTTGGCCCTATGAGCTGTGTCTATCTGCATGTCTACATCATGGCTCCACATGGGAAATCATTGCCAGAGTATTTGCAAAATCTGACTGTGAAACATCAGAAAGATGTAAAAGGACACAGGGAGATTAGTGATTGATTAAATATCAATTTAAATACTGGTGCAGCAGTAATTAGAAGGTAAAGAACAAACCTTAGTACTACTAATCAATGCTGCAGTGACTGTCCTCTGAAAGTGAAACCACCATCAGTACATTACTTTCACAATCTTGCTCTGGGAAGCAGATAGGCAAGTGTTTTGGACTTGGCACAGGAGATATCAATGGAAATCAGAGTTCCTGTGACAGGTCAGACAGTGTGTAGGACATATAAAGTCAACATCCATTGACAGTGTCCAGAATGTCAGGACTAACCTTTCCAAAAGAGGTCTTCCAAGTCAGATGAGATCAAGATACATCTGTTCAGCTCAGGTGAGTCCAGCACGTTTGGCATGAACCTGGCCAGGACTACCACAGTGAATACATTGTCCAGACAGTGAAGCATGGGAATGTGATAATATCAGCCTTCATGAGTACAAAAGGCACTGGGAAATGACATTTATTGATGGCACAGTGAATGCCTGTGAATATATCAAAATATACCACTGGCTGACAAGAGTCTGCAGAAGCTTGGCACAAGGGGAATATTCCAGCATGATAATGATCCAAAGAACACTGCCAAAATCACACAAGGGTTTCCAGAGCGACAAAAGTGAAAAATATGATTTGACCAAGTGTGTTGCCTGACCTGATCCAACAGAACACCTTTGGAGTATTTGAAAGAGAGAACCAGTGCAACACAACTTGTCCAGCAAAGAGCAGCTGAAAAACTTTGTCACTGAAGAATGAAAGAACAATGATTCAAAGAACAATGGTTCACAATGCACAGTATATAATAATATATAACACATGTATGTGATTTTTTAATTTCAATTTCATATTGTCTCTTTATTTCTGATAATGATAATTCACATATACTACCTTTCAAAAGTTTGGGGTCATCCAGACAATTTCATGTTTTCCATGAAAACTCACACTTTTATTCATGTGTTAACATAAGTGCACAAGGGTTTTCTAATCATCAATTAGCCTTTCAACACGATTAGCTAACACAATGTACAATTAGAACACAGGAGTGATGGTTGCTGGAAATGGGCATATTGAATCTGGGTACAGTCAGTGCAGTTAGGCCAATGTAGATATTCTATTAAAAATCAGCCATTTCCAACTAGAATAGTCATTTACCACATTAACAACGTATAGACTGGATTTATGATTAATTTAATGTTATCTTTATTGAAAAAAACACTTTTCTTTCAAAAATAAGGACATTTCTAAGTGACCCCAAACTTTTGAATGGTAGCGTATGGGGTTTTTTTTGTCACTTATCATTTACCATTAAAAAAAAATAAAAATTCTGACATTCCTTGTTTGATCATCAAGTTGTTTAATGTTTTGCATTTGGGTTTTGCTCTGCTCTGAGCAGCAGCATTATTAGGCTTTCACTCACTTTGTGACTTCAGTCTCATGTGACGTCAGTCCAGTGCCATATGGTGGTCTGAAGGGCACTTTGTTCTCACCTGCTTCTCCCAGAACAGGATGACACTGTTCCACTCAGAGGTGTCAGATATCCTCTCTCCAAAACAAGGAAATAAATACTATGAGTGAACTAATGTGTTTGCGACAGAGCATTCATGCACAGCTTTGATAGGATGATGGGTATGATGTAAAAAATACATGCATTGGTTATTTGTGCAGTAATACTGTACCCTGTTTGTCTCTGGAAAATTTAAAAGGGGAATTAATATTTGTACAGCAAGAAAGGCTAAAATGACTTTATGTAATGTGAGACAGGGTGCTGTGTAGTGAACGTACTGTCAGTTATCACCACTACAGGTCCTCTCAGTTCTATGGAGGATTTGAGCTTCTTTCAGTCTGCAGTATCTGCTCAGCACCAAACTAATTTAGCAAATAGCTGGTAAGTGTAGTGGAGCATTTAACAGTTTATTATGCTCAGTGAGGACAAATCAGAGCTTCAGGAGGAATTCTTGATATAATCTAACGTTGTCTGCTGTTTTTTTTTTTTTAATCAGCATCTATTAAAAATGACAACTTTCTCAAGCCGAAATAGAAAAACTAAATTAGAATGTAGAACTTGCAGACTTTGTTCCATAACTAAGAAATAAAATCCATTTGAAGACATTTGAAGAAAAGCCAACATCTAATTTTCAACATAGCCTTTATCATCAGTATGTTGTGTGTTCTGCTCCATATAATAAGGATGGTAGTTTTTCTTGAAACAATCTGGAAATCATTGTTCCATGCAATATTAATATTATTAGTAGCCTTAAACATACAGAGTCCATGAACGAGTCAAAGGGTAACGACTAGCTGTAGCTGAAGCTGTAGAAGTTTTTAGGCTGCAGAGATTACAACTCGGAAGATGAAGGAAATACTTTAAAGGATAGATCTATCTTTTATGGATATGCACTGCTACATGTATAGTTTATTTATTTAATTTTAATTGACATAGTAATAATTGTTTAACTGTGCTCAGTAAAGGGTTCAATTTGTTATTGAAGCTGCTGTAGTGCAGTACATTTGACGTGTGAACACTGCGCCCAGGTCTGTTTGGCAGAGGTGAACTTGCGTTACAAGGTAGCATCAGGCGTGAAAACCAGCTGTGGTGAAATCAGGAAGCAATGAGATGAACCACTTATGATGATGTCACCAATACTCGACTCGACTTTTTCAAACATGGCCTTAGCAAAAGGATTACTCTAGCCTATCAGGGAAATAGAATGTTTATCTTTGGTTAGACTAAAATATCCAGTATTGACTGTTCTGCTCTTCTGTGCATCCACAACAAAAGCAAGAACAACATGAAAAAGTATTATACTCTGAAGTACCATAACACACAATTCATATCATCTTGAGTGATGCCCTATGGATGGAAGCAAGTCATCCTGGAGAAGATCGCGCCCATCAGGATAGAAATATTTCATTGTAGTATAAAGGTCATCGCCCAGAACTCTTCATATTGATTTACACTGACCCTTCTCTCTAAGGGTACAAATGAACCTAAACCATAAACCCACAGCTTAGTACTCACCGGAGCCCAAACCCAAACAATAATGCATTTCACAGATCAACAAGGCAAAGAGCAACACATGATAATTTCAAATGCATTGTCTATAACTGGCTAAATGAAAAGGATTAAAAAGTTTTAATAAAGCAGTACCTTATCATCATCAGAGCTGATCTACTAATGCTTTGAATGGGTTTTTTCACCCTGACATATATCACTGTTAAGATGATCAACAACGTTTCATGAAATACTGAAGTCATGAAAATACCGATACTCTTACTAGTATGAAATCTCACATCAGATGAGCCATTCAATTACTGCATGTTTGTGCAGGGCTTCTTGTTGTCACCTACTACAAGGAGATAGTGTCTGAGACGGAGCTAGCTGACGGTTCCTCTTCCTGGAGGATCTGTATAATCAGTGTAAGAGCCTGACTCCTCCACAGATAAGTTTGGAGGACGGTCATCCCTCCAGAATGACAATGAGGCAGCGACAGGGAGCCATAGCTGGATGTGACAGAAAGAGATGAATGAGGCCAGAGAAGGAGAGATCAAACCCCTTCACCACACCTGATCACACCTGTTCCACGTTTTTACTGATCCTCCTCCAGATCCAAGCACAAAGAGATGGACAGGAGGAGCAAGTGTGACAGTAACAAGACAGAATTGTCTTCATAGATGGATATTAGGAGTGTATCTATAACAGGAATCAATTTGATAAACGCAGCAGATGCTAGCATGTGTTCTTGTGTCTTAGATGTTTGATCAGAGCTTGGCAGTTACTGTTGTTCAGCCACATTATTGCATTTTATGAAGCTTCAAATTTAGGTTGTAAAATTGGTGGTTGCCAGTCTTGCGGAGTAGTGTCACTACAATTAGCCAAATTAGTAGTAACTTAATTTTTCAGTAGTGTGGAGGCAACAGCACTGTTTTCTGAATCAAATACTTTTACTTTTATTGTTGTATTGATCAAGTGATGTGGTAGGGTTCACACAAGTGACGTTTTCCCAAGGATTAGCTTAAACTTGCTTGGACTTCTTGTAAAAAGCTTAGTGCAGCTGTTCACAATGCCACTTTTATATTTTTAAATGGGATAATTTATCTAAAGCCTAGCAGTGGTTCATGTGCCACCATGACAAGAGTACAAAACTATTTTCAAGCCCCCAGGTCTAAGGACAACAGTTAGAAACATTTATATATACAGCCATTAAAATATTACCTAGTTTCGCATGAAGAATGGTATGTACACTTGAGAAATGATGTTATAAAGCTACAGATTATTTCAATAGGAAAGCCCCACAGACATCTCATCACATCATATTTGTTTTCCTGCTTCATCTCTCAAACGTTTTTTCAAGTAGTCGGCAGACATTAGCTAACACTGGTGGTTGCAATCACACAGTGCCTGGTTTTAGCATGTAGCATCCTCTCCCATTGTTGTTGGCATTGGCATGAAGGGTGTGTGAAAAGAAAAAAAAAACCTTTTCTTGCTACTGATCCCTGGGCTAATGGCTACCATTCCTACACTTCTCATTTGGATTTATTAAAAACATTTAAATATACAGTTTATTACATGTACCTGAGGTGCTTATAACTTTCAGATTAAAAAGGTAAATGGGGAGAACAAATTATACCAAAAAGCTACGCTACTGAATTACAGAAAAACTTAATACAAATGGCAAGTGGGTTGCCAGTGACTGACTAACCAAAAATTGTAGTAGCTAATCTAGGGATGCTAGTGACTAGCCACAAAATGCTACTGACTAGCACTGTAATGCTAGTGACTGGTGTAGGAATGCTAGTCGCTAGCCTAAAGATGCTGGTGACTACCCATATCAGTTTCATAGGGCTGCCACCTGCTCCTGTAATATAGAGAATTGTCCTGTATACACTTAAATGTTGTGTCTGGTATTTCTGAATTGACCGCAACATCATCCCAACTGCATTCAGTCTTTTACAGCTACTACCTGCCTAATCATAGCAGTGATTGGTTGGTTAATTTTAGGCATAACAGACAGATTGTCCATGATATAATGAGAAGCTATCAGATTCAGAGTTAACTGCAAAATGGCTGACGAGCACAGCATGCTACAGGTTTACAGGTGTTGCCAACATTCCTGTAATGTCAGGGCCAGGTTTCAAAAGCTTCCAAAGTTTCAGCCCTGGCCTATGAAAGATAGTGACTAGTTTAGCGATGTTGGTGACCAGCCAGGTCACTTCCACATCCAATAGGTTGCCATGGTAGGCATGTGAATGAAGAGCTGAGCTGGGTTAGTAAGTTAGTCTCTTAGAGTAATAAGGAAGTTGCTTCACCATTGAATAGTCTCATTTTGTCTCTCAGTCATCTTAATTTTGATCCACAATAGGCACCATATTGTTGATGTTGTTGAGTTAAACTTGGTATGGGACTCCCATTAATGAAGAATACCATCAGCTCTGCAAAGCAGAGAGTAAAGATAATATTCTCTAGCAGAAGATTTACCCCTCTTGCTGGTATACTTTTCACTCCTTTCCTCTGTAATCATTTTGTGACCCATATGAATTGGGACTGCTTGAAGCAACTGCTCCATATTTGAATTGTTGACTATATTATGTTGCCTTTTTATTTGCAGGTTTAAATGTGCTCTCTCTGTATATAATGGGTTCTGTACTGTTTATATGGTTTGCAACCAACTTACAAATTACTTTCCCAGTGAATTTTCTGGAACAACTATCTCTTTGCAAATCAAACTCCTCACGCATGGTCATCTGCCCTGCAAAAATGGGCAAATAATGGCCACCAGTCACTCCCAGTTACGGGGGGGGGGGGGGGGGGGGGGGGGTTGACCATAACACCCTAATGCTGTTTGCAAAATCACTGCTTAGTTTAAGTAAGACTCAAAAATAAATGTTTATAATGAGTTATGTAAAAACTTCATTTTGCAAAGCTTCAGAGAATTTTTGACTTGAACAACTCCTCAATCCCTGAATCTCAAAAACCCTGTCTGGTAAAAATCAAGTATTTTAACTTGTTCATACAATATACCCTGGATAACATATAAGTATGATAGGTAGTCATTGTCATGAGTGATCATTTATACCTTGAAGCTGCGATGTCTCCATGACACCTAAGAAACCAGTCCTGCAGCTTGCAGGCTGGGGCTTTCTGTCTTATTATTCTTCTTCAGAATAGATTTCCTGTTGAAGCATGTTTGGCACATAGATCTGTACATTCTAAAGCCAACTGTGTAGACTTATACTACCATTCAAAAGTTTTGGGTTGCCCAAGAAATGTCATGTTTTCCACGAACACGCACACTTTTATTTATGTGCTAAAGTAAATTGTACAAAGGTTTTCTAATCATTAATTAGCCTTTCAATACGATTAGCTAACACAATGCACCATTAGAACACAAGCATGATGATTGCTGGAAACGGGCCTCTCTACCCGTGTAGATATTCTATAAAAAAATCTGCCGTTTCCAGCTAGAATAGTCATTATTACCACATTAAAAATGTCTAGACTGTATTTTTGATTAATTTGATGTTATCTTCATTGAAAAAAAAAGAGTCTTTCTTTCAAAAATAAGGACATTTCTAAGTGATCCCAAGATTTTGAACGGTAGTGTACATCTAAACTATTTTAAGGCAGGATGAGGTTATTTTTTAAGACACATATACATAGCAGTAAATAAATATAAATAATATAATACAGCATAAATATGCAACTTAGATGCACAGAGAAAAGTTTTCAGGGGTTAATCAGGGCAAGCAGGAGGTGTCATGAATGTTTACAGGAACGGCCCTATAATCAGTTCTTCATTCTTTCCATTTCCAGTACAGTATACGATTCAACAGATCTTTATATAAATCATAATTATCCTTTTTGAAGCTCACAACCACAAGAGCTCACCTGTCATGAAAACAGAATGCAAGCTGGTTTAAGTGTTTGAATGTAATGTGTTTGGTCATGTCTTCCCATGTCTGCCTGTTTCACTTCCTGTAAATGTCTTCCCCTTTTCCCATCTCATAAAACTGCACAACACTTTACTCAAATGACACCTATCTTCTTTGTTATTCTGTCTAAGACTGAACTAAATTGATTGTGGCCACAGCATAGCGACACACAGGAAGGGGGCTGATACAGAGAGATGAGTGGCTCCAGACACAAGCAACCATCTTGACCTACTTCCAGCTCACATGAATACTTGCTGCTTGTTTTTCTGCCTCTATGATTGATCAAAAATAACAGCAGCAATGAAGGGGCTGCGCAAAACACAGAAGAAATCCATTTTGGATACCCTGGAGTAACAGTGTTATCGACAGCAACGCTAGGAAAAGAACACCTGCATCCAAGAAATCACAGGTGCATTTTTAAAGGAGGGTACACGCTCACAAGCACTGTGTAACCATAGCACTGCCAGTCGGCATAACACAACAGAGTTTTTCCCATGACAACTTTGCCTTCTTTTTCATAGCATTTAATCTTCCCCTTCCCCACTCTGTTGGATCTCTTTTCCATCCTGAAGCCCATTCTCTATTCTGATTAATTTCACCAGCATCAGCCAGCAGTTAAAACCGCATGTCTAATTAAGGCATTGTGCCCATGGAATCTTCTTTTCAGTAATTGCCCCAGTGCTCCAAAGCTTAAGCAGTGTATCTAGGTCAGAGCAGCAGTGAACCCCGGGGTACAGTGCACTGTATGGTTTCAGGGAGTATGTGTGTTTCTGATCATACCATGATCCCTGTATCTTTCCACCTCTTTATCTCGCCTTCACCACGCCACAGTCGATAGGAGCGAGCTCTGATGTGCTCTGATGTTAAAAACCATGCAGGGCAATCATGTACAAAGCACTGAGTTGTGCGAGAGATGTGTAAAACAAAACATGTGGATTGCTGGGCTCCTGTGGGATGCACTACAGGCTCCCACTAATGCATGTTTGCTCATAATTTAAGAGCTGTAATGAGCAGCATTACATGTATGCAAGCCATTAAAACTGTATGTAACATCACATAATTTCATACGGTGTGTTATGAGTCTCTGCTCGTCTCCCTTGGCTTTCCCTCATGGGAGCAGGTGTGAAGAGTGGAAAATTGAAAGGTCCCAGGCAATCATCCAGGAGCCCCACTCGGCTCAGTCAGCTGGGGAATTCTCCTTGGGCCGGGATGAAGAAGCAGCCAGCCTTACTAATATAACTAAGCCTGCCAAGCCTGCAGTATCACCATAACCGCCCCTGCTGCTCCCATACATAGCAAAATGTGATTGACTGGGCCCTCCTCAGCATCGGCCAAGCCCCGGCCTGCCCCATGCTGCAGGGTTGCCTCTAAAGCAGCTTTGTTCGATCCCATTTGACAGGTGAAACCTGGAGGCTTCCTGTTTGTCTCTGTCTACTTCTCAGCATCCCCACGGGGAGAAATTTAAGTTCTAAAGTCAGTGGTTAACATTTCTCCACAGGCAGTGATTTCTCCCCTGCTGCTGATGAGGTCCAGACTGAGCTTCAATAACTGATACTGAGCCGTGCAGCTTTTTGACAGTGTTAGACTGAAAGAGAAAGACAATAATGACTAGTTTCTTGAGATGCAGGTCTCCCAGTTACTGTTGCTGCACTTTAAAGCCTTCCATTCACATAGCATATGTGCAGTTTACAATGAAAAAGATGACAGATTTATCAGCGTTTTAAGTCAATCTTTGAAACAATTTGATTTCAGAGAAGTAGACAAACTGATACAATTTGATTTCAGAGAGGTAGACAAACTGAAACTATAGATAAAGCTGCTGTAGTCAGATTGTAGGCCTCTACAATCTGACTACAGCCTGCTACTGTCAGCTTTCTCAGGAGCAGGCCTCTCTGCTCCTGAGAAAGCTGACAGTTCAGTTGCACATCCACAAGGGAGTACAATCAAGACTTCAATGATCCCTGGCCGGTCACTAATTTAACTTCTAAAACTGCTGTTTTTGCAGCCATGGTGTTAACTGCTTATTTCGCTCATGGTGTGTCTTTCAACATATAAGCACCATATGGACATTTAACAAGGTAATCATCTTGAATCTAACCCCGTAAACCCTGGGGTGTTTTTTCTTTTTAAATCCCCCCCAAAAGCATCGCCAGATTCACTCAGCAAAACTGGGAGGCCAAAATGCATAACCTTGAGATACTTTGGAGAATTTTGAAAAACAGTCAATCTTCATGTTCTCATCATCAGCTCAGAGTGAGATCTGAAAAATCAGTGACACTGATGCTATTGAATTTAACCATTCTCATTTTCAACTCTACCAATTCTGATGCCACTGAAATGCAGCGCAGCAATGCTGCATCACAGGATGAGGCTGAATATGGCACACTAGGTAGTGTTCTAAAAATGGCTCTGGGTTGCAATTTAATAACAAGTAAAGCTTGGCCCAGGAACCTCCACAATGGAAAGGTGTACTTAATTAACCCTTCAGAAATCATGCATACACTGTAACAACTCTGCACTCTTGTGGTATCAAACACCGTTTCATTCATTTAAAAAAAAAACACTATAAACTGACAGGGACAAATGGTGTATTATGCTTAAAAGACTAAGATAAATGTACTTGTACTACAACTAGAAATGAGATTGGCTTGCTTGAAAAGAAAAATGCCAAATGTCAATTTATCTCTTCTTTTGCTAAGGACACAGAGGCCATTTCTGCATAATAACATTGCAAAAACAGGTCATTGGCGAGGTGAAAATGAAAATCTGAGATATATAAAACATATCAGTGGTTTATACCTTCATATAATAAACAACAAGTGTCTTGCCTATTTATTGTAGGTTATCAGATTGGCTCTCAGATGAGCTGATATACACAGTTCTGTTCTCAGGACCGGAAATGAAAAAAACTTTTTTTTGCAAACCTTGTGAACTTTTTCCACTTGGCTCCAGCCTTTTTTTATGAAGAAGCAGTGACCCGGTTGTGGATGTTTTCTCCAGCACGGAGAGGAGAGTCTCACTCACTGAGACTGTG
This sequence comes from Amphiprion ocellaris, assembly GCF_022539595.1. Lineage (NCBI taxonomy): Eukaryota > Metazoa > Chordata > Actinopteri > Pomacentridae > Amphiprion > Amphiprion ocellaris. Next base: position 13,261,651 of record NC_072783.1, on the reverse strand, counting down.
TGAGGTAACAGCTGTAATAACTTGATGTGAGGTAATAACAGTTTCATAGATGCCCTCTTTTAGTGATGTCTGTCACCACAGGAAGGGCTCTTTTTAGCTCTCATCTGGAAACCAAAAACAGAAGTCATGCACATTTTTTTCTTTCTTTGCTTGAAATTTTCAGGGAAGGTCATATGGCACAAGGGCCACCTCATTAGATTTTGGCAGTGATGCGGCTTATAGTCTGGATCCACGGATTTGTTAAGGAATTCCCATTGTGAGATAGTGGCATGGCATCACTGTAACTATGACAACAAGTGGATGTTGTGCGTCTGCTGTCTGCTGACAATCACATGATTGCAATCCTGCTACAAATCCACTGGGACTTACCGTCAGAAATGGTACAAGGAACAACTGATTAAATTGTAGGGGTGTTTCCGAGTCCCATCAATTTCTGCCGCTCGCTACATATTTAGGTCACGCAATTCGATATCTGTACATAACATACATGCATAACACACACCTGTGCTCAGCACAAGATCATTTTTTATTAAAGATTTCATCCATTGGAAATGATACAAAGACTGAGCAGCTTCGGTGGAGTACTGCACTTTCTGAGTGCTTTTCTTGTTTTAACTCTTATTCCTGACACACACACAACGGGGAAATATTGTTAGAGAATATGACCACAAAAACAACTGACAGTCTGTATTTAATGATCAAGTGATAGAAAAATTGATGATGAAAACATTTCTGTTAAAGCCTTCATCATGGTCACTAAGTACTTTAAAAAATCTAATTTGATTTGCTGTAGCCAGTTATTAAAACAAAGGAGTAGCATATTACATGTACGGAACATTTAGAATATTTTCAACCTTGCCATCAGACAGCCCTTTGCAGGTGAGTTTTGCTTTGATCTCTGTTAGCAAGAAGAGTTTCCTCATGTTTTCCATCCATCTGCTTAGTGAAGTGATCCCTGGAGGAGAATGTGTGCCCTGGGTAAATCTCTCTGAGGCTATAACCTGCCACAATAGAAATAGATCTTATATCTGTGACAGTCATGTTTAGAATGCTATCAGAGAGCCAGCAGCCATGTGCGGCATGCATACATGCAACCTTTTAATGGAAAAACTCTGCCATACAGCTTCATCTCCTCCTGGCACACAAACAGACACAAAATAAAGCCAATGGCATACATTAGAAAAAAATGTATGAAAAAAGGAATCATTTCAAAGTTTAAAAATTTGTGCAGTGCAGGTCTGATTTGGAAATGTATCTTTTAAGATATTCTGCCAGTGTACTGCAGGTTCAGTATGATTTACTTCAAGGGTTAGTGCCAACTGTAACTGCAAATTACCATTTTCTGTGAAATGTTGCTTTCCTGGCTTTTCTGACTAATGTGAATGGAAGTGTTTAGTTTCAGAGGTCTATATGCACATAAACTGGTTACAACATGCAAATACACTGCAAGCAGCATTTCTACATCTGTCATCAGCATCTGCTCTAGGGGAGCCTTTGTTGAGTTCACAACACAAAAGATAAGGATGATTCCCAAGTACTAGGAAGGGTTGGGATGGGAATTTTTGTGCAGTGATGCCCTAACAATGCCACCTACCCCAGCTTTAAAGGCTCATGGTTTACCAAACTGAACAGGGAGACAGAAGTACTGTCTTTGTTGTGTACAGTATATTGTGGGATTTCTATGATATTTCTAAATGGAGTTCTTATACTGTTTTTATACTAATGGCTTGCTTTTATAGAATCATATGTTTTTATATTAACTGCTTGCTTTTATAGAACCATATTCCTATTGTTTTGCACTGTTTATGATGATATTTTACACTGTCTCTCTCTCTCTCTAGGTGCCGTGCTCCTTCAAAGCGTTGGCTGTCATGGCCCTCCACTCTACCCTGCTCTTAGCTGTCTTCATCAATTCTTTAGCTTCTGCATTTGCCCACGTGCTCAAAGCCTTCACATATCCAACTCTTGGTCTTCCTCTTCCTCTCTTTCCTTCTATCTTTCCAGTAACTGCTAGGTGTTCCAAGCCTTCCCTTCTCATCACGTGCCCAAAAAACTCCATCTGCCTTTTCCTGATTGATTTTAGTAGCCCTCTTTCCGTTCCCGCTCTTCTCAAAACTTCTTCGTTGCTTGTGTGCTCAGTCCATGGAATCCTCATCATCCTCCTTAGAAACCACATTTCTGCTGCCTGCACTCGGTCTATCATTGGTTTTGAGATGGTCCAGCATTCACAGCCATAGCATAGCACAGGATAGATGTAGCAGTGCAGAATCCTGATTTTAGTGGTCATTGGCATTTTCCGATCTTTGAGTATGCTTTGCATTTTGTGGAACGTTTCTTTGGCTATACCGATTCTTCTCCTTATCTCTGCGTCACATCTACCGTCGTCTGTTATCAAACTTCCTAGGTAGTTGAACTTCTCTACTTGCTTGATGTTATTCCCCTCTACATTTAGGTTGCATCTCGGGTGTATCTTGCTTTTGCTGATGACCATACTTTCCGTTTTCTTGATGTTGATTGAAAGGCCCATTTTCCTACTCTCTTCCACTACCTTGTCCAGTAGTGCTTGTAGCTTCTCTTCCGATGTTGCTATGATCGCTGTGTCGTCTGCGTATCTCATATTTGTACTGTTTCTTCCCCCGACGATAAGTCCTTCCAACTCTTCTAGCTCTCTCATTATTGTTTCACTGTAGATGTTGAAAAGGTCTGGTGAGAAGACGCACCCTTGTCTAACGCCTCTCTGAATCATCTTGTACTGGCTGAAATCGTTTCCAATTCTGATGCACGCAGATTGCTCCCCGTAGAGGTTTCTTATCACTCGCAGATCCTTTCCATCTAGGTCTAGTTTTTCCAGTATGTCGAATAGTTGTTCGTGTTTCACCTTATCAAAAGCTTTTGTATAGTCGATGTAGCAGATGTACATATCTTTTTGAACTTCTAGCGCTCTTTCTGCAAGCATTCTGATGATGAAAATGGCATTTCTTGTACCGGTGTCTTGCATGAAACCACACTGTTCTGGTCCGATTTCTGGTCTTATCTTGTTCCTTGCTCTTTTCATCAGAATACGTAGGAGAATCTTTGTCATGTGACTCATGAGGCTGATAGTTTTGTGTAGTTCACAGTCTATTGCACCTGGCTTCTTTGGTAGGGCAATAAAGATAGATTTTTCCATGTCCTCGGGGATTTCTCCACTGTCATAGATCTGGTTCATGATCTCCGTTACTTTGTCGATTCCAAACTCGTCTAGTGCGGTTAGTTGTTCCACAGTGATTCCATCCGGTCCAGCGGCTTTGTTCTTCTTCATTTTGTGCATAGCTGCTCTCACTTCTGATTTCAATACCTTTGGTCCATCTATTGATTTAGAGATTGATGGCTTTCCTTTCCTCTTGCGTCATCCATCCTTGCTTAGCTGTTCTTTCTCTCTCCGGTAATACTTCCTCTGTTGTTTTTGTGATTGCTTCTTTGAGGTTGTCCCATGTGCTCCTATTGTGATCTTCTGCCAGTGCTGCAAATCGATTCTTGACCTTGATATTGTATGTTTCTTTGGTCTCCTGATCAAGAAGAAGTTCTTTCTGTCTACTGGGTTCCGATTTCCCTTTTTTCCACTTTCTTTAGTCTCGTCTGTATGTTGCAAATCACTGGAACGTGGTCACTGCCACAGTCTGCACCGGGGTACGATTTGGCTTGGGTGACAGCGTTTCTGAATCTTCTGCAGATTGTGATGTAGTCTATTTGGTTCCTGACTCGATCTCCTGGACTTTTCCAAGTCCATTTTCTTCTAGGGTGGTTTTGGAACCATGTGTTGGAGATGACTTGGTTGTTTTGCTTGCACCACTGGACCCACTGTTCTCCTCTTTCGTTGCAGGTGCCTAGCCCGTGTTTTCCCATGATATCTGAATCCTTTTTTTCTCCAACCTTCGCGTTAAGATCTCCCATGATAATCACCATTTCTTGTGAGTTGCATTGGTTTCTTGCTTGCTCTAATTCTTCATAGAACTTCTCGATCTCCTCTTCTGGTGCTTCTGCTGTAGGTGCATATAGCACGATGATTGCTACGTCAAAAGGTGTTCCACTCAGCCTTGCTAAAAGGACCCTGTCTGAGACTGCCCACCATCCTTTGAGTGCTTTGGAATTCTTTTCGTCAAGTAGTAAACCTACACCTCTCTAATGTCTGTTTCCTCCAGCATAGATCATTCTGTAACCTTAACTTTGGAATTCTCCTGAGTTTGTCCATCTCGTTTCACAGATGCCTAGGATGTTCACCTTCATTCTTGTCATTTCCTGCTTGAAGTTGTCCAGTTTCCCACATTGGTAAAGAGTCCTGACATTCCAGGTTCCAATTCTTATCTGTTTCCTTGATTTGACGCGGTCAGTAGCCTGTTGACGGTCCGGGTCCACCTGCTGCCCATGGAGTTCCGTGCCGAGCGAAGAAAGGACATACTTTGATGCCTTGCCATTCACGCTGTTCTTGTTTTTCCTTTTAGTAGTGTGTTTGACCATGATAAACTAGGCATAGGTACTAATGGTAGTTTGCCGTTTCTTTCCAATAGCAGCAGTTCCATACTTTGATGGAGGGTGCTCTCAACCGTTTGGGTGATAGAATCACCTTTCCGCTTGACAGCTTGTTACAGGGCCAGAGAAGTCAAGCTTGCAAGCCACTTATAACTGCCCCCTAACACTTGCCGGCCTGTGTTACCACCGGTGCACCGTAACCCTGGCACGGGGAGCTACTGGGGTGCTAGCACCTTGCTCAAGGGAGTCCCAGGGATACAGTTTAACGTCATGTCCGTGACGTGCTATACAGCACGTGGTTTGAAATCAGAGTTTTCCTTCTCCTAGCCTTTGCCTAAAGAGGCACGACCTGCAAGGCAGCAGGTGGTTGAATTGGTAAGTGCCAGAGCATATCCGCACGCCGGTGGGTCATGCGCACTGTACCTCTGGGGCTCCAACCTGCTCCGAGATCCCTCACAGTTTAGCCTGGGTCCACAAGGTACCCAGTTACCATGGTGTGCCACGGGGAGGCACTGTGAGAGTCTTGACATGTAGAACCATAAAACCATCAGGAAGGGGCTTACGCACTCGGCCCTTCTTTTCACTCCGGAGAGCTGGATGGCAGCTGCAGCTGGAAGCGAGAGAGACAAGCAGACTACACTACACTTCACTATGCTACAGCACTACAGACTACAAGCCCTGCGTTCACGAACACCACACCACAACACTGTCTATGAAGATGAAAAAATACTGGATGAGGGAGGCATGCAAGAGTGGAAAATTAGTAGGTGAAAAGTTATGATGGAGACTCTGTTTCAAGGTTGTGCTGGAGACTCTGTTTCACAGATAAGAACAACTGCTGAGGTTTCATCCTCCCCCACAAAGAGAGGGGAACCATCTTCAGGGCTGTGAGGTTTGGAGCATCCAGATCGGGAAAACAAGATGGCTGCTCATACGCAAAGGAGAGGATTAGATGTGCAGAAGACAACCAACCAGAAGAAAGACACACCCTGAATGCTTATGCACCTGTGAAACTAGATATAAGGCTGGGTCAGGGGAAGAATAGTGTGTCAGACTTTGTGAACTGACAAGAACGCTGTTGCTGTCAGGGATAGAAGTTTGGACCCAGAGTTCTGTATACTATATTTAATCTGCTGTTAAATAAACATGTTTAATGAGACCTAAATACCTTCTCCTATCGCTTCATTCAACGAATGCACAGGAGCTATCTCACACATAGTCTGTTTTCCTGGTAGAATGAGATTTTGCTCCAACAATATGTCGATAGGGATATATCTTTGCTATGTTGCAATGAATTCTACTTGGTCATTATACTAATCACAGCTAGCTTGTTTAGCATCGCTAACTCACATTAAAGCTAATATTTACTGGATGCTAACTCTCTTCTCTGGTCAACACACAGAAATTAACTCCATCAACCTCTGGAGTGCATAGCACACGTTATATCTGACACTAAAGCTGCATATAAAGTGCATTAAAACCGGCACCAAAAAGAAAATAAACATTTACTTACGCAACTATCAGTCCTTTCAGTGTCTGCTAGTAGAATCAGCCGATGGCAGAAAACTGGTAAAAACAAGCCAGCTGTCAATGGGACTCGCCAGCTCCTGTCGAGTCCCATTGACAGCAAATGATGGGACCCGCCAGAATGTGCTGAGACTCTCTCCAGAGTCTCTACCCTAAACTCATTCTCTTTTTCACTAGTATCCTTTTCCAGCCTATTCTATTCTATACTGTCAAGACATCCACAATTATGGTGTTCAATACCGTTTGTTTAATTATTTATTTATTGAATCTCTTTTTTGTTGTTGTTGTTGTTTTTGTTGTTTTTTTTCTGTTTTATTGATGGGCAGTTAGTAGTTGGGAATAACACACCACCTCACACTTTTTAATTGTAATAGCACCTCCTGTTAGTTTCTATCCCTGTTCGTCCTGTTCGTCCTGTCCAGTCTTTGTTTCCCCTGCACATCACTGAGGTGTAGCACTGCCCTCCCTGGCTCATAATAGGGAATTCTAATAAAGAATGTCTGCTTAGCTTTCAGGGAGGGCTGGTGATGGTCACGCACATGCACTAAATATTAAAATATTTGGCTGCAAGACTAAAATATGCATCAATCTCATATAATGTTGACACCACTTTTGTGGAGTTAAACAATGAGAATAAATGCAGACAAAAACAAAAAACAAACAAAAAAAAAACAAGCCAACGACAGAAACCCTTGAAAAATGTTCTGCTGCTCCATCGATAAATAAACAAACAGTTATTATATCAGAATTAATCCAAATGAGGAGAACAGAGTTTATGGTGAATGAGCGTCTAGGCTGACTGGCCCGTCAGTCATTCCAGACCAGGCTATCAGTCAAGTGGCCCCATACCCTGACGGGACTAAAACTTTAATGCTCTATATAAAATTCAATATTGATTTATTTTCAGATCAGCCACCTGATCTATAGTTTTGATCATGAAAACTAACTGAAAAAAATCCTGAGATGTAGAAAAACAGTCTTTCTTAATGTAGAACTGGGGTCTATGGAGCCAGAGCTTTTTGGAGCCAGCCTCTGTCGGATGATGTGGTACAGCAAGTTTTTGACACTTCTGAGTAGGCTTCATTTTTGGAGCCAGTTGCTACATCCATCTTTATTATACAGTCTATGTGTAAATGCAGAGTATCTAATAGTGACCACATACACACTGTGTCAACACATAAAGAAATCAGTTACGTGGTGTGCTGAGCTGTGATTGGTCAAACAGCGTTCAGGGAAAGTCAGTTCCCAGTTTGATACTTTATGATGCTGTCAGTAATCATCACAAAGACTGACACGAAACTTTCCCGCGATAGGATCAGCATGTCCTGCATGTCCAGCATGACACTATTCTCGTCCCAACACGGTCACTGAGCTTTCACCTTGTAGTCAACAGAGCCTGATTGCTTCCTTGCTGTTGTCTAGACCAGATAATCTGGGCTCAGCCATTCCTCGCCACTCCCACCAGGCTGATGGAAAATCTGCTCACCTGATTCTTTACATTTTTCATTCCAAAGCAGGCTGATTGTTTTCTCTGTGTGAAGATGAACTTGAGCATTTTGGTTTTTGAATTGTAGTGAACAGTTTATGTTCAATTTCTTGCTAAATTTTACATTTTTCAAGAAAAGTGTGTTGCAGGTTTTCTTACAACAAAGACATGAATAGGAACAGTCATCACAGTTTTCTTCTTGAAATGTGATTTTTGTAAAAATGTACTTTTGGTTAAATGTACATTGTAAAAACTAGGTGATAAAAATGTTTTCCTCATAGTTTTCACTGACAACAGTGGACTTTGAGTGTTTGTCTAAATACACATTTGTTAATTTTACCTTTAACAACATTTTTTTTTTAGACATTGCTTTTATGGATACAATGTTGTTAGAGCTAAAACAAAACAGAAGCAAAAACCTACAAGCAGGACTCAAGTAGGAATGAACCACAAACAACTTTTTAAACCCAGAACACTCGAGGTGGGCATCATTTTTGTTTTCTTTTAATATGTAAATAAGGTAATTTACAGAAATATGCTCTGCATTTTCCTACTGTGTCAGATAATGGATGATATTTCTGATAAGACTAGATTGGGGCATAAGAGCCACCTGACATGAGGAGGAATGTGGTCTGCCTTGGAGGATACTATCATTTTTATAACATGACTTTTTGCCAATAAAATGCTTCATTTTAAGCTGGCTTTCCTATGTTTAACATAAAAATAAAATAACCTCAATAGTCTTCTGAGCCTCCAAATTTCAGTCTTCTGCCAAAGCTGTATATTTTTGGTGCTGTTGTTGTATATTACACAAATAACCCCCAGCTCCAGGTTTTTTTAGCTGAGCTCAGTTGTTGTTGTCTTTACCGACAGCATAATACCGAAAAGGCAAATAAATATGCATACAAAGTAATACAAATAGTACATCTATGAAAATACAAAAACATACCTAATTTTAATTTGGCCACCTCAAAGCAATTTCCTTGCACTGCTCTCTCCCAGAGCTTCTGCCATGTTTGGTTATCCCTAGAACTCCTGTTATGTTAGCATGTCCAGCACCTTCTACACTGGCGACTGAATCTACTATGGTGTGTTAAACCAGCAATCCTTCAACTTGCACTTCATTTTGGAGAAGGGACAGAAATTGCAGGGAGCCAAATCTGGACATTAAGGAGCAATGATTGTGTTGCTGTGGCCAAAAAAACTTTCTCATGATCACTGCATAGAACAACTGGACCCCCACATGCCTTCATGCCACAGCTGAGGTTGTTTGCACTGAATGCTCTTCCTCAATCACTGAGGACATTTCAGGACATTTAATTCCTGGTATTCCTGGTGCACAACCACGTCTATGTAAAGAAAACAAGATCATGCTCCTGGTGTGCTAACCAGACTTTCCCTCTCTGGTTTTTTAGACTGCAGATGTTGTGAAAGCTGCTGTTTCTTCTCAGATAGCTGCAGATCTTCCTCTCATCACCAGAGATCCTCCACATGAAGGTTGGATTATTCTGGCTGCTGACGACATAGAATGTGATGTTTGCTCCTTAGATCCGAGGTCCAGGAAGAATTCACAAATGACCACATGTCAGTGGTGCCAAAAATGTGTTTAGTGCAGGTCTCCACTGACAGAGAGTTAATGTGGCATGCTGATTTATGACAATTATTTTGTATATGCATGCATATACATTCTGCATATACACTAATCAGCCACAACATTATGACCACTAACAGGTGAAGAGTTCTTTTAATGTCTTAGTTTTTATGGTCATAAATTTTAATGTTCATTTTATTGCTTAAATTATGTTTTAATGCATGCTTTTAATGTCTACCTTTCAAATCCTCTTTGTTATTTATTTTCTTTGCAATTGTAAAGCACTTTGAATTGCCTTGTGCAAGAATTGCGCTATATAAATAAAGTTGCCATGCCTTGCCTTGACTTTTGTCATAATGCTATGGTCTGCTGGGAAACCTTGAGTCCTGACATTCAAGTGGATGTTTGACATGTACTACCCACCTAAACACTGCAGTTCAAGCAACCCCAAATGCCCCATAGCAACAGTAGTCCTTGATGCCAGTTGCCACCCTCAGCAGTACATTGCACCCTGACACGCCGCAAAAACTGCTCAGGAGTTGCCCAGGCAACGCAACAGTGCTAAGGTGTTCACCCAGGTTCCACACTCCCCAGATCCAAATCTTTTATTGAGCATCCATGGGATGTGCCAGGACAAGCCTGATCTAGGTAGGTCCCACCCTGTAACCCACAGGACCCACAGAATTCACTGCCACCATCCTGGTGCCACCGGACATACTCAGAGGTCCTGTGTCCATGCCCTGCTGGGTCAGAAGAGTTTTAGCAGCACAAAGGAGACCAACACAATATTAGGCAGGTGGTCATAATGTTATGCCTGATCGGTGTATGTGGTTGTATTGCGCTCCATGCACACATTTGGCAGTCTCTGCACTTTTTAGTTGCACCTTACATTATAGCTGTTTATTGAAACTGTCCAGTTACTACAAGTTAATCTAGACCTTGAAACCATTTTGAATTTTCTGTAGTATTGGCCTAAAAAAAATAAACGTGTGTGCAAACACTGATAAGATAGTATAATAGGTTTAATACAGCCAGATTTTTCAGTATGTACTTGGTTTTACTGACCTCTCCATTCATATGTTAGAACTTTTACATGAATCAACTCTGTCCTGTCCAGATGTGAATGCGACCTGAAGGATTAGGCTCCACAGTGTTTCCACCTGCATCATCCCACCATGCCACTGACACTGTTTCCACACACATGTATGTCCAACAGAGAGTCATCTGTCAGAGACCCTTTGTTCATGACGTAAATGGTGTCAATCACTGCTGTGTCCAACACTGACACACTAATTCTTAATCCCTCTAATTTCTGCACAGTGACACATGCCAGATATGCAGCAGCGCTTCATTAACCCAAGAGATTTCAGGCCTGATACTAACTTTCAGCCTCTCAGACTGATGAGACGCAGGCCCAGCACCGGACACAGTGTCAGCCTAGTTATGTAGAGTGAAAATTAAGATCGACTGATGTGGGCTTTTGAGGTCAGATAAAAGTCTTCACATTTCATCATTTTCAGACTATCAGCTGAGTTTCCCCAGGCAATTTTATTCTTGTTAGGATCCAAAATAGCCTCACAAACCAGATGGATTTGTGAGATGATCACATTGGGAGAAACTTGTCACTCAGCATTATTTAATGCTTACAATCACAACATAGTGTAGTTTCCTGCTGCATAAGCTGTTTTACAATGTTAAATAGCTTCGTATAAGAGCAACATTTTATTTAGTGCCAGCTAGTCACCTGTATTTGTCTATGTTCAGTCAAAGTTTGCATGTTTAGGCTCATGTAATATGTATTTTAAAGTGTTTAAGGAGTGGCGCCAGATGCAGGGGAATGAAATGCATATTTAAAGAAGAGTTAATCATCTTGGAAGTGCATGTATTCATTTACTTTGGAAGCAGTATTGAAGTATTAAACAAGAAAAGCACTGAGCGAGTGCAATACTTAATTCCCCATATGGCATTGTCAGAAATGCAGCATTTTGTTTAGAAACTCGGAATTACAGTGGGTACGGAAAGTATTCAGACCCCTTTAAATTTTTCACTCTTTGTTTCATTGCAGCCATTTGCTAAAATCAAAAAAGTTCATTTTATTTCTCATTAATGTACACTCAGCACCCTATTTTGACAGAAAAAAATCAGAAATGTAGAAATTTTGCAAATTTATTAAAAAAGAAAAACTGAAATATCACACGGTCATAAGTATTCAGACCCTTTGCTCAGTATTGAGTAGAAGCACCCTTTTGAGCTAGTACAGCCATGAGTCTTCTTGGGAATGATGCAACAAGTTTTTCACACCTGGATTTGGGGATCCTCTGCCATTCTTCCTTGCAGATCCTCTCCAGTTCTGTCAGGTTGGATGGTGAACGTTGGTGGACAGCCATTTTCAGATCTCTCCAGAGATGCTCAATTGGGTTTAGGTCAGGGCTCTGGCTGGGCCAGTCAAGAATGGTCACAGAGTTGTTCCGAAGCCACTCCTTTGTTATTTTAGCTGTGTGCTAAGGGTCATTGTCTTGTTGGAAGGTGAACCTTCGGCCCAGTCTGAGGTCCAGAGCACTCTGGAAGAGGTTTTCTTCCAGGATATCTCTGTACTTGACTGCATTCATCTTTCCTTCAATTGCAACCAGTCGTCCTGTCCCTGCAGCTGAAAAACACCCCCATAGCATGATGCTGCCACCACTATGTTTCACTGTTGGGATGGTATTGGGTAGGTGATGAGCAGTGCCTGGTTTCCTCCACACATACTGCTTAGAATTAACGCCAAAAAGTTCAGTCTTGGTCTCATCAGACCAGAGAATCTTATTTCTCATAGTCTGGGAGTCCTTCATGTGTTTTTTGGCAAACTCTATGTGGGCTTTCATATGTCTTGCACTGAGGAGAGGCTTCCGTCGGGCCACTCTGCCATAAAGGCCCGACTGGTGGAGGGCTGCAGTGATAGTTGACTTTGTGGAACTTTCTCCCATCTCCCTGCTGCATCTCTGGAGCTCAGCCACGGTGATCTTTGGGTTCTTCTTTACCTCTCTCACCAAGGCTCTTCTCCCACGATTGCTCAGTTTGGCTGGACAGCCAGGTCTAGGAAGAGTTCTGGTCGTCCCAAACTTCTTCCATTTAAGGATTATGGAGGCCACTGTACTCTTAGGAACCTTGAGTGCTGCAGAAATTCTTTTGTAACCTTGGCCAGATCTGTGCCTTGCCACAATTCTGTCTCTGAGCTCCTTGGGCAGTTCCTTCGACCTCATGATTCTTATTTGCTCTGACATGCACTGTGAGCTGTAAGATCTTATATAGACAGGTGTGTGCCTTTCCCAATCAAGTCCAATCAGTTTAATTAAACACAGCTGGACTCCAATGAAGAAGTAGAACCATCTCAAGGAGGATCAGAAGAAATGGACCGCAGGTGAGTTAAATATGAGTGTCACAGTAAAGGGTCTGAATACTTATGACCGTGTGATATTTCAGTTTTTCTTTTTTAATAAATTTGCAAAAATTTCTACATTTCTGTTTTTTCTGTCAAAATAGGGTGCTGAGTGTACATTAATGAGAAATAAAATGAACTTTTTTGATTTTAGCAAATGGCTGCAATGAAACAAAGAGTGAAAAATTTAAAGGGGTCTGAATACTTTCCGTACCCACTGTAGTTTATTAGTCATTGATGATCAGAAATCATGGCAACATAAAATGTGGCCATTTAAAATAGATGTACCCACAAACAAAATGATATTGTGCTGAGCACAGGTGTGTGTTATGCATGTGTACGTTATGTACAAATACCGAGTCATGTGATATAAATATGTAGTGGGCGGCAGGATTTGATGGGACTAGAAAACCCCCCACAATTTAATCAATTGTTCTTTGTATCATTTCTGATTGATAAGTCCCGATAAGTCTGCAGCAGTCAATTTGTAGGAGGATCGCAATCATGTGATTGTCAGCAGACAGCTGATATAGTGTTCACTTGTAGTCATAGTTACAGTGACGATGAGCCGCTATCTCGCAATGATACAGAAATTTTTTTCAAATCCTTGGATCCAGACTATGTGCTGCATCATTGCCAAAATCTAATCACTTGGTCCTTGTGTTATATCTGGCCTTCTCTGAAAATTTCATCCAAATCCGTTATTCTGTTTTTGAGTAATGTTGCTAACAGACAGACAGACAAACAGACAAAGCAACATCGACTTCACATAACTCCGCCAGTAATGAGAGTAATGAGAGAACTGATATCAATCTAATGACTCTGCAATATAGCCTAGAGCTAGCTTGGAAACAGCTTAGCTGACAGAAAGGACTTGAACCAGGGTACTTACTTCAATCAGATAGTTCATTTAGAACTAAGCTTAAACAAGCTAATCTTAAAATGACTCACGTGCAACTCTACACCACTGTTTTCTTGAAAATTAGTAAATCCATGAAGACCCCCACGAAGAGGAGGTTCTTCCACCCATCACTCTGCCACTTCCTGCAACTCGAGCACCCCAGCTTCATCTACAACTCTGCTCAAACAGTGTTACACTACCTCACACTATACAATAGCAATTTGTAATGTTCTTTCCTGCACTGTCAATTATGTTTTGAGGGGAATGGTCCTGACTTTAGAAATTAACGTAACTTGTAAACTGTGACATAATGAGAAAGCTGCCAGGTTCGAAAGAGCAACAAAGTCCACATTAGGAGGCAGTAGAGGAGGATGGAGACACAAAGGAACTTCCACTGAGGATGCTTGAGTTTACTTCCTGTGATGGACAAGACATCATCAGCTGACTTTTGTTTTTTTCTTGTTCACTTTCAGTAAAAATAAATGGCAAAGATATTTTGATTAGAAACATATTTCTGATTTGTCATCTGGCAGAAAATTTGTTCTCGTCAAAACATAATTGAGAATGCAGTTTAGTGGTATAGAAATGTAATTCTGTAGAGGCTGGGTTGTCCTGCAAGGTTGGTTCCTTTGGTTTGTTCCGCATTAAAAGATGAAAATCTGAATCCCGAGTCTTTCATCGGAACGCTAAAGTTATCATGATGTATTTGAATAAGCAACACAAGTAGCATGTTAAAAAATGAGAAAATAAATTACCTGTGTTGTTTGTTACATCATGTTTAATCAGATAGATCACATCGGAGTGTCTGCTTTCCTGGATGGCAAAATTGTCTTATTCCACAATGAGCTTTATCAAGTTAGTTTAGTTACATGTCAACTATGACACTGTGCCATGGCAAAGTGTTTAAAATACTTTTTTGCACTTTATTTCGCTTAAAATCTTTCACTCTTCATGCACATTGCTTATTGTACCACATTTTGTCCTCCCAGAAGAATCAGTGCTGTCTTCTTAATTTGTTCAGATCTTTAAGGGTCTTACCTGCCTATGTTCCTGCTGTCACAGCCTACTGTGACTGTCTTCACTTGTCTTTTCCAGCAATCTCCAGATCTATCACTTCATCAATCAAGTGTCTCCTTCAGTCTTCTTCACTTCACCTACTTTGAAGTCTAGACTACCAAACATTCCTTTACCTAAAATCTACCTCTTTGCTTCTGTTTATACAACTCTGTCTTGTTTTCTCCTCTCAGCCCTGTCATTTCCTTTTAGTCTAACTTACAATATCACACTCTCCTGTCACTTCATGCCTCTGCGACACAATTGCTCACCCACCATTGTAATTCAGGGTGACTTACAACCCAGCATAGTATTATCTGTCTTGAGAGCTGTTTGGAGCCACTTTGATTATTTCCAGGTGAGACGCTGTGTCTTTTTGAGGGATGTAGCACTGTGAGCACTGAGACACACTTCTCTCCTGTCCTTGTTTGAAAATGTGCAGACAGTGTCTGGAAATCTGGGGTAATTAGGAAGAGACAATGAAAGGCATTCAGACACATGCAAACAAACAGGAGAGATATTGACATTAGTCTGGAGGTGGAGAGAGACAGTCCCTCCTTTATGAGGCATGTATCTCAGGGTGAACTGTTTGAGAAGTGTTCATGTGTTCAATGTACTGAAATGCTCTCATTTTAAAGGGCACTTTAGTGAGTACTGCCCAGCTAGTGAAATGTGTCTTCTTTGGCTCTAGAAGAGAGTTTCACCTTGTTCAGTAACTTATGAAGATGTGGTGTACACAACTAGCAAGAGTTATGTTTCAACAAAACTACCTGGAACTTTTAGTTTTTGGTTCAAGTCCAAACTGGGTTCATTGAGAGCCTCGTTTCTCTACCTGTAAATGCTCACAGAGATTTTTAGGGAGTTCCTCAAAAGATTCCTAGTTCCTGGAGTTCAGCCTTGGTTATGGAAAGTATAGCTTAAGGAGTACCTCAGCGGCCGAGGGGT
The DNA here is from genome assembly GCF_022539595.1 of Amphiprion ocellaris. NCBI lineage: Eukaryota > Metazoa > Chordata > Actinopteri > Pomacentridae > Amphiprion > Amphiprion ocellaris. The sequence continues at coordinate 13,246,221 of NC_072783.1, read as the reverse complement.
GAAAGTTCCAACCATGAATCACAGTGTTCCTGGTTCACACATCCAGCTGGAGGCCAAGCTGATTCCCCATCTCCCTCTCTCTTTGTTTCTGCCACCTTTTCCTGACAAATAGTCACAATACTGCATTGCAAGTGATTAAATACAGGCATAAAATACACCCCAAAAAGTAAGCAAAGGAAGAGGTTGCCAGAGCAATGGTGTATGTCCTACTAATGTGACTTTTGAGGCTCTACGGGTCATACAACACAACACCTATCAGAGAAAACAGCACAAGTCTCCTGCAGCTTTTCAAATATACATGACTTTTACAAGAATCATTTCAAATTTTGCCACTGAGACTGCTATCTTGCAGAAAATGCAATCATCAACATGTATTTCAGACACCAAATCGACACAGTATGAAATCTTTACAGGAAAAGCTACTGCATTTTTTCAGTGCTGATGAAAATGTTAAGTGAACCTGTTCGATGCAAACTACTGGATGTGCTAAATGAATGAAGCAAATTGATTATTCAGCTCCGACCATTTTATCCAGTTAACATATTCTGTCTTATCCCTATGGGTAAAATAATTTTTATATATTTCAATATGTTGTTTTTAGTTCACAAACAGTTTGCAGCTTGATCTATGGTTTATCCAGAGTAACAGGGATGCTAATTCTGAAAGGAAATGCACTTGTGGATATTTTTTCGATGCAGCTCCTAAATGCTACAAGGACCACCTCCAATGAGGTGACAGAAATCTCAGAGACAGACATGTCAAAACCTCATAACATCCAAAAAAAGCTGCATGGCCAGATAGCACTAGATGTGAGAAAGAGAATAAATGAAGACTGGCAGCATGAATGAATTCATTTCATAGGCAATGAGTGCCTTTCAAAATGCAGATTAAACACAATCCAAGGGGGCATTTCTCAAATTTGCATGCAGTAAGTGATGTACATGTGCTGGAGCTGTCAACACATGCATACCATTCCCTTGGAGTTTAATTTACAGACAGACAAACACTAAGGACTTGTATAATGTGAGTTTTAATTAAATGCATTCAACATTTTAAGACAGTTCAGCATCTGGATTTCCAAAATGTGCACATGTTTTATCAGTCCACGGTGGCGCAGGAAAATATAGCAATAGTCGGCAACATTGCACAACCATTTTATTGACAGTAAACATGCTGAAACGATCACCTCGACAGCATCTATGTTGAATTGCTGCCATAGAAAGGGAAGTGTTAAAGCAGGAAGATTCTTATACTTCAGGGTCCCCGTGACTTAATATGCTGACGGCAATGGTTTTTTCACTGCTGGGAGAAAAGTGTTGACGGCTACACAGCTACTGCTGCTGCTGCTGTAGCATTGAGAGGCGGTGATATGTCTGTCACATGAATGGGTAACACCTAAAACATAAAAACAGTCTTGCGTATCTTCCCTTTCACTCCTGTATGGGGAAAAAGCCGAGAAGGATGCTGAAGTAGGAAACTGACGATGTTTGTGGGAAATATAGTTAAAATTATAAAGCATAACTTTTCCGTTTCTGTGTGTGTGTGCGAAGCAGCTGTAATCTGCCAAACACTGGACCGGTGTCCACACTGGTGTGAACTTTGCTGTGTGCGTTCACACTCCCTGAGGAGGAAACCTATTGATTTTGACCCTGCAACCTTTTTCCTATGACCTTTCCTCCAGTCCCATACTTTCAGTTCACACTTTCAGTTTCCAAATGAGCATGCCAGAGCTCATTCATTCATTGCATTTACTGAGTACATTCATGTAGCTATTTAACCCTGTCTCCCAAAAAAATATGTTTCTATACAACTAAACTGCCTGCTGAGTTACATTTGGAGAGAAATGCATTTTCTCCTGGATTACATTTGTTTGTGACATATTACAAATGTTTCTCATCACATAACTCTCACCACATATGTGGAGCTGTCGCTCCTTTACAACCAACCAGTCATATGTCAGGATAGGATGCATCACCCTGGCAACCCAAAAAACAGAGAACCAACTTTCGAGACGTTGTAAAGTGTCATATTTGAACCCAAATGATGATATTTTTCTAAACCTAACAAAGAAATTTTGGTGCCTAAATCCATCCCAAAAAAGAAGTGAAAACAGAACTTGAGTCAATGTCACCATATGGGACATGAACCCCAGTGTCACTTTACATGTCTTTTTTGAAAGTGGAAACATTTTCTACTAAGTCATGCAGTTACATTTCAATAACCTGTTTATTTCAAAACTGAATTGAGAATGCAGTTTAACAGTAACCAATAGTAATGTAATGTTGGGAGACATTGATTTTGTAAAGTAATTGTTTTGGGAAATCTATCTATTAGCTTTAATTCTGAGAGAAAGGATGGACACCAACCTCAAATCTTTGGGTTATGTACAGATTTGGAGTCAAATGCTATGGGTTAGCCTAGCTTAGCATAAAGACAGAAAGCAAGAGCAACAGCTGTCCTAAATCTCTGATGTTATAAAATATACAACTGACATCTGAAGCTCATTGAACAATGTTTGTTCAATTCATTTATACAGAGAATTATCAGCTTGTGGTTTTTATGGTAAATTGCCCTTTTAAATATGTGCACTGATTACACAAACAAGATCGCATGTGATTGCATTAATGAGTTTCACAGCTGGTAGTTGACATATTTTGAACTTTGGACAGAGCCAGGCCAGCTGGAAAAGACCTTATCACATATTCAGATCCATCAAATAAAATCAGGTTTTACAGAATAAATGCAAATGATTAGAAAACTCTGGGTGAAAGATGGAACCTTCGTATTTAAACCTCTGACACTGAGTGTCTGTGGTTCTATTTCTTATGTGGTGTCATCATGCCAAGAGCTAAAGAGCTTCCAAAGGCCGTCATGAAAAAATGTTGTGGATGCTGATGAGTCTGGCATGAGATTTAAAAAGTTATCCAAATTATTTGAAATAAATCATTCCACTGTAAGGAAAATCATCTGCAAGTGACAGAGAACACAAATCATTGCCAAGCAGGTATTTTTCCAGGACTAGCTGCCTCAGCAAATTCAGCCCAGAAGCCGATGCTTGATGGTAAAAGAACTTTCCAAGAAGCCCAATATTTCATCATCAGATCTGCAGGTACCTCTGCTGCTGCTGTCAAAATGTCTACAATCAGAAAGAGGTCACACAAATTTGACCTGCATGGTAGGTGAGCCAGGAAAAAGCATTTGCTGAAAAGAACATTACAGCAAAACTCCACTTTGCCAGTGAACATATGCGCAAAGAGCAGACTTTTGGAATAATGTTCTCTGGACAGATAACAATTCAAAGACAGAGCTGTTTGATTATAGTAACAGCAGGGTTTGGTGCAGACCAAAACCTGCTTTTCAGGAGAAGAATCTTAGCCAACTGTGAAGCACTGTGATAGAAATGTCATGGTTTGGAGGTGCTTCTCTGCCTCAGTGACTGAGCAGTTTGTAGGCAATGATCCTACTGTGAATTCTGCATCATATTAATGAGAGCTTGAAGAAAATATTATCCATCCATCCATTATCTATACACCGCTTAATCCTCACTAGGGTCGCGGGGGGGGCTGGAGTCTATCCCAGCTGACTCGGGCGAAGGCAGGGGACACCCTAGACAGGTCGCTAGTCTGTCGCAGGGCTACATACAAAGACAAACAAGCACTCACACATTCACACCTACAGGCAATTTAGAATAATCAATTAACCTCAGCATATTTTTGGACTGTGGGAGGAAGCCGGAGTACCCGGAGAAAACCCACGCATGCACAGGGAGAACATGCAAACTCCATGCAGAAAGATCCCAGGAAAGCCGGGACGCGAACCAGGGACCTTCTCGCTGCAAGGCGAAAGTGCTAACCACTACGCCACTGTGCAGCCCTATAAGAAAACATTATGTCTGTCTGAAAGTTGAAGATGAAGAAGAAGTGGACCTTTCAGCCATATGGTCTGTTTAAAGTCCAAACTTGAACCCCATAGGAATATTGTACGAAGATCATAACTGATAAATCCATGTAAGAAAAGCAGCGAAGCGCTCAGTATTACACCAGACTTGGCATCACATTTTATGTTTTCATCACTATCAAAGCAATTTAACAATAATTGTCTGTGCAGCCATCAAAGAAAGTGTTACAATGATTTGACAAAATGTGAAGAAAGACGGGCAAAATGGGACTTTTGTTTTAAATTTTGTTACCTATATCATAAAATAACTGCAGAAACATGCAGAAAGACTGTGATCTATGTAGGAAATATGTGGAGTTTGATCGGTAAACGTTTTCTCATCATTTTTTGTGTTCAGAGTTTTTTGAATGATATACTGAGATAAGTGGCAAGACCTATGCCCTAAATTCTCAAACCTTATAAAAATCAGAGTGCATTAACATCACTCGTTCTCCTACTTGACTGAGAATTACTAAACATACAACATGGTGAATGGGGCAAAACTGGCTATTCCAATGAGTGCAAGTTGCCTTGTGTGCTCAGTGTATCACAGTAAGTAACTTGGTCCACAGCTGCCATGTAATGAAAATTCATCCATCCATCCATTATCTATACACCGCTTAATCCTCACTAGGGTCGCGGGGGGGGGGGGCTGGAGCCTATCCCAGCTGACTCGGGCGAAGGCAGGGGACACCCTAGACAGGTCGCCAGTCTGTCGCAGGGCTACATATACAGACAAACAAGCACTCTCACATTCACACCTACGGGCAATTTAGAATAATCAATTAACCTCAGCATATTTTTGGACTGTGGGAGGAAGACGGAGTACCCGGAGAGAACCCACGCATGCACAGGGAGAACATGCAAACTCCATGCAGAAAGATCCCGGGAAAGCCGGGACGCGAACCAGGGACCTTCTTGCTGCAAGGCGAAAGTGCTAACCACTACGCCACTGTGCAGCCCCTTAATGAAAATTCATTTCACGTCTAACCTGTTTGGTTGAGTTAAAATAAACTCAGGTCATATGAGTTAGTGTGAAAGCTGTCAATCAGTGCCTTCAGTGGACATGCTCAACATTTCAAAGCAGAGAATACTTATTTTTCATGATTTTGAAACCTAGTTTATATAGTTGGAAATGATTTTTTTTTAATCATTTAATCAGGCTTAGAAGTCTTTTGACAGCTTTCCATGGTGCGATGAAATCAGAACACACATTTCATTGCCTTGCGTGGACTTTAAGTTTTAGGTCACTGCAACTTCAAGAACAGGTATTTGGTTCCCATAAAAATGTGTCTCCTCCTCTGCATTCATGGAGTACAGCTCATGCAGTAAGAGGAGCGAGATGCCACTAACAGCTGCTTCATGCTTCATTGGCTACAAATTGGTCCATGTAATACATGTAACAGTCTGAATGCATCAGGTTATAAAACAAAAGCTGTATGAATGGAGAGTTGCTTCACATTTGGAACAATGTCTTGCCTCATTTCTCTCTGATTGCTCACATTACCATTCCAAATACTCAGTAAATCTACATTAGTTGATGAATCTAACTGCATGGAGGTAGACATTCATCAGCAGAGCTCTAATGCCCTTTGGGTCTGATTGAATCTCACTGAATTTCAACTCAAAACAATACACAATGAAGCCAATGCTTTCAAACAGAAATACCACTATTAGCAATTCCAGTGCAGTTAAGGCATTCATTATTTTCATCAACTTCTTTTTCCCCAAAGGGGAAATGAAGCAGGCTGGGTTTAATTGAATTAGCCGAGCACCAACCAGCAGTAAGATTGATATGGGAGTCCCCATGTTACTTGGTCATACATCTTATTGGTGCCAGGATCTAAGTGAACCGTAACTAAAAGCTTATTGACCCTCCATTTTTGCCATATTGGCTAATATGTCATGTGCAGCTAAATGGAGCTTGTGGACAGTACAGCTGTGAAGGATGAGGCGTATGAACACAATGTGGAGCTGTATGATACCAAGAAAGGCTGCAGAGCATGCAGTGTACTATAGCAGGTTCATCTCTGCTGCTTTTTATTTCTTCTGGTATGATGTAATATACACAGTAATGCAAGCTAAGCATGAATTAAATCGTCAGTTCAGTCATGTTACATAAATCCCAGACAGATCAATCTATTAGGCCTTTTACTGACTCTGAAGCCAGTATCAAAGCTGCAAACTGAACATTGTCATTTTGAGTTTTTTAGGAAATCTAATAAGGGTTTAAATCTAACATTGGCAAGAGGCTAGATTAATGGAAACATATTTAATTAATGTGTTTTTTGTTAATAATAACCTTTTATAAAACCTGTAGATGCTGCTGCACAATGAGTCCAGCAGCATTTGAATTACTGATATTAAAATAAACTAAAGATGCAGATGCAGCCTGCTAAATTTTCTACCTTTATACAGGTTATTTTCAACACATTTTACCCCTGATCTCCCAGCTCTTTTTGCAAATTTCTCCCTTACAAAACATCCTTAAATTCATTTAGTACCAGCTCCACAGTGGTGAGGTCAAAATGAAGAGGCACTTGAAGGAGTGAATACAATAAGTCTCTTTGTCGTTTTTACTTTTGCCTGATTAAAACTGTAAATAGCAGCTTTTCAAGAATGAGTCAGTAACACTGATTTCGTTTAACCTGTTCTCAAATGTCTCAAAAGCAACAGAAATTAAGCACAACAGAGAGTTGAATTTGAAGCTAAAGTGGCCCTTTCAATAGGATAATTATTTTAAGTACACTAATACATCCACCAAGGAGAGGTTCAAAAGCAGAAATGGAGGGTTATGGAATGAGTCAGTGAAAGCCCAGAATGAGTTCCATTTTAATACTGCAAGGATTTGAAGTAGGCAGGACAAGTAACTTACAATTTTAAAAACTAATGGAATTTCACAGGGAGATGGAGGAAGGTTGAAATTTCCAGCAAGTGAGTATCAGAGACTGGTGGACTAATCTGCAAAACACTCATAAGAAGTTATTTTGCTAAAAGAAGCACTACAAGCTTATGAAGCCACAGAAAAAAATTATATTGACTGATACTTTTGTTAAATAAATTATTAAAATAATTTAAGTTTCCTTTAAGTTGTGTTCAGTTGCATCATCTTTATCTGTATGCCCTGTATCAAAGAGGATCAAATGCATGTTTCTCATACTGAATAGAGCAGGTTTAACACTTCTTGGATTAGAACTGAGCTTGTGAGTGACTTCAATTAATGCTCACTTCTGTTTTGTAGTCTTCTCCCCCCCTGCAAATCATTGGCAGGTCTCCCTCTGTAAAACCAACTTCTCTGCCCATATTCCCTCCCTACTTTTGCTTCTGTCTATTCTGCTATGCTCCAAGCCTCAGCTAAGTTCTCCTGCCAGAACTAGACTCTGTGACTCTCCACTTGGGTTCCCATAGTAGCCTGAACCAACTATAAACTTAGTGTCCACAGTTTGCACCTGGCTTGAGATCTTTGTTCTGTCTCTCTCTGCCCTCATTTCCAGTCATCTGTCTGCTGCCATTTATCTAATAAATGCACACAATGGCCAAAAACTTTTCCATGGAACTGTAAGTTTTGGATTCTAACTTCTGAAACTGCTTTGATGTAATCGATTCGATCGTTTCAGTTCAATTCAGCTCTTTGTTAGTCCTCTGGGACCGCAAATACAGTCCACTGGCAGTTGTTGGCCCTTTGACAGCAAAACAGCCAAAAGACATAGAGAATTAACTAATTAGCGATGCCTGATATAATCTGCCCCTGGTGATATTTGTCATTTCAACTCAGGGAAGTGACAGTTCGAGAAATGAGAAGCCTGGAACTTTTCTACTTGCTCTTTGCTAAAAAAAAAAAAGAAAGAAAGAAAGAAAGAAAGAAAGAAAGAAAGAAAGAAAGAAAGAATAAGATCCATTTGCTGTGTCTTAATGAATCCAGGTATTGTGCAAACTTGGAACCAGATCCAAAAATGGAAGAGGCTCTCAGATCCCAAACCATGCAAGTAGTTGTGGTTTGATCTGCACAAGGTTTTTAGGTTCTCTCTCTGAAATTTTAGGTGAACATGTGTTTTTTGTAATTTGGCTGAACTGACACCTTAATTTAGCAAAATTCTTGGCCTGATTTCCAATATGTGTATCATTTCCCAGCTATTAGCCTGTCTTAAAGCAGAGCACCTGAAATGAAAAACCAAAACCATGGTGTTCTAATAGCCTCTGACACAATCATTTTTTACACAGTCTGTCATCTGACTCATAACACGTTCGACTTGACTGTTATTTTCATTAAGCAGCCAACCTGGTGTTATGATCTTGTAAGAGATCCACCTGCCTAAACTGGAGATTATCAGTTTCATCCTCTGCAGTCATATGTAGCCTTAATTTTGGACAATATTTTGCAGATGTATATTGCTGGTAAAATGGGAGTCTCAGAAGTGTAATCCCTGATGTTCCATCTGGCTTTGGCCTCACTCCCCTCTAAGGTCCCACCTTTGATTTTTCCTCCCAGTCCTATGACTGTCCTTCCTTCCCTGTTATACTTCTATCTACTGTGTAATTGGCGCATGTGCCCCACCACCTGAGACTCCCTTTAACCTCTTTAAAAACAAGAGAAGAGTGAGTGGAGGGGAATGAGATTCTTTCTCCACAAAATCAGCTTGGAGAAAAGTAGGCCACTGAGACATCTGGCACGTTTGTGATGGTGGCTGGAAACCCACAGAGAAATTTTCTACATTACTTGTATACTACATTGATTTGCTGCTCATTTACAGGTAATGCTACCTGAATTCAATTACACTTTCTGAATGAAGGTATCTGGCATGACGTGTAAGTCTGCCTTTTGTTTCATTGATGCTGGATGTTGAACTGTCTATATAATGTATATATATATATATATATATATATATATATATATATATATATATATATATATATATATATATATATATATATATATATATATACACACACAAATACATATATTAGTGGTGGGATGTGATTTTAAAAATTAATCTAATTAATTACAGGCTTTGTAATTAATTAATCGCAATTAATTGAAGTTTTGTGAAATAGCAATATTTGACAGAATAAATGAAGTTTTTCAATTCAAATAAAATTGTGGTTGACAGTTGAATCAATGAATAGACATATACGTGTTTATAATTTAATTTTTTTTAATGAAGGAAAATGGGACATATAGAAAAAAGTGATTTTGATGACTTAAAGCCTGGATTTAGTTGTTTTTTCCACTGTATGGCACATAAAATTTACATAAGTAGTTCAAGGAGCTTCAGAAAGTTGAAAATCCAGAGATTCATTCTGTTTTCATCTTTGCTGGGTCTGATAAATGGTGTCATTTCAATGGTTCTTTTTATAGGAATATGAATTTTTATTTATGTAATTTGTTTTTATAAACAAAAAGTTTAAAATGAAGTTATTAAAAGAGATATTTTTGTTTAGGTTATTCCTCCTCCAAAGAGGCAGATTCTCGACGGAGTAAAAACTTAAACCACAAAATTGTTTCATTTCTATTTATCTGCATTTTTCATCTGTCTGCTACATTCACAGATTACAGCAAATCTAAGTGCAATTATAGCGATTTTATTCAACATTTTAATACTTTCTGTAAACTCAAGCACTGTCTAGAAAAGTGGTCTATTATGGGATGGCTACGCTGTTAGCCGTTAGCATGACTCGTAGCTAACGTTAGCTTTGGTGCTAACAGCAACATGTTTTTTGAGGTGATACCGTCGGCTTGAAGTGACACGGTGATCAGAAAACTCTTTCTTGTACAATTTGCACACAACCAGGCTTTTGTCCAAGCTGCCATCGGGAAGATTTTTAAAAGAAAACTTTCTGCCCAACAAGCTCAATCTCGTATTCTTTCACTGTTCACCATTGCCGGACTTCACTCAGTGCTTCCTGTGCTTCTTCTTCATGGCTACAAACAGACTTTAGGTTCATTACCGCCACCTACTGGGCTGGAGTGTTCATCAGAGTTACCGGTGTGCCAGAAATGATGGAACTGAGGAGGGTGCAATTAATTGCATTATTATTTTTAACACGTTATTTTCGCTGTAATTAATTAATCGAAATTAGCGCGTTAAAGTCCCAGCCCTACTATATATATATATATATATATATATATATATATATATATATATATATATATATATATATATATATATATATACACATAGTAGGGCTATATATGGAGAGAGAGAGCATGACATGATTTACTCAGCTTAGTCATGACTGATTGGGCTGATAATGGCCTTAAACTTAAATAGACTGACAATCAATTTGAGCAACATGTTTAATATGATGCTTTACTTTGGTACACATTAATTCTTAATACTGCAGTCTTTTCCTTCAGGAAGCCCTAAATCCAGCTCTTTCCTCTAAAAAAATATTTTACTTACTGCTCAAACACATAGAGACAATGTTTTTAAATGAAGTTCCAAGTTGCAAAATTTTCATGCAAAACGCTTTTGGAGAATGTCAAATGTATTGTCATTGTTTTGATTTGTATTAATTAGTCACGCTAGCTGCATGGCTCTGTGACATGTCAGTGTGTCTGCTGGTCCACCATTGTGGTCTAAGCTAAGAAACTAATTGTTGCGTGGATTACCATGAAACTATATATACAATTCAAGATCCCCAGACAATTTATCCTAATTGCTCTGATCCTCTGGCACCATCAGCAAGCTGATAGGCTTTTAGGTTATAAGTGATGTGGCATACTAAGGAGCAGAACATTCCAGAGAAACACACAAAGATCCAAAGACCCTCTCCCAAAGCTATAAATTTGGTAAGACAGCATTTCAGGAGATAGCTAACCCAAAATTCACCTCCAAATGGAACATCTGCTGATCGGATGTTTCCTACTAAAGGACCACTCACGGCACTTTCGGAGACAACAGGATGCCTCCTACCTCCACTAGAATCTGATTAGGGTCATAAAGTGTCAACTGTGAGGAAAATCACACCTCTGCAGGATTGGCATTCTGACCTTCTAATCTCTCAATACCTAACACACAGAACTTTCTACACAGGAATGAATATAACAATTTAAATCAGAACACTAAGGAAATGCACCATCATTGGAGTGACGATCTGGGCTCAGCCTCTGATACCAGGTTGATCAGGAGCAGTATGGAAGAAGAACACATGGAATCTGAAGAGTTTGTGGAAGATGCACATGCATGAGACACAAACACCCCCTCCTCTCTCTTTCTGTCACAGACCACTGCCATAAAAGATACAGAAGACTTTTCACTCTAAGCATATATTCTCCTTATATCTTCTTTTTCTTATTATTAGTGAATGTATATGCTATTGTGTTTAACCATGTTATAAGTTTACCTTCATGTAGCCTAAAGTCTACAATTTATAAGTTTATTCTTATGTTTACACCTTTTATTATTATCTCAGGAACTATATGAGATAGGGCTGCACAGTGGCGTAGTGGTTAGCACTTTCGCCTTGCAGCAAGAAGGTCCCTGGTTCGCGTCCCGGCTTTCCCGGGATCTTTCTGCATGGAGTTTGCATGTTATCCCTGTGCATGTGTGGGTTTTCTCCGGGTACTTCGGCTTCCTCCCACAGTCCAAAAATATGCTGAGGTTAATTGATTATTCTAAATTGCCCGTAGGTGTGAATGTGAGAGTGCTTGTTTGTCTTTGTATGTGGCCCTGCGACAGACTGGCGACCTGTCTAGGGTGTCCCCTGCCTTCGCCCGAGTCAGCTGGGATAGGCTCCAGCACCCCCCGCGACCCTAGTGAGGATTAAGCGGTGTATAGATAATGGATGGATGGACTATATGAGATAAACATATTGTGTTTGGTGTCATTTTAATCATTTATTCGGTGTTATTTCAGATCTGTGATCACCATAAATGTTGAACAATTGGATTACTACATTTAAGAAATGAATTAAGAGTAAGTTTTAAAGGTATTTGGCCTCTGACCTCTCCTGGGCAGTGAAGCTTAACACCACCCCTCGGGAAGAATACATCCGTGATTGGTTAGATGCTGATTTGCATTTTGCTCCAAAGTTTGCTATATAGAGGAAAGTAACTGGAATGCAACTTACTTAGTTTTTGAGTTAAGTTTTTAAGTTAAATTTTAAATTCAGCTTTGTTTTAGCTTTTCTTTTGGGCTTTCTTGAGTTTTTGATTTAGTTTTAGCTTTTGTTTTGGCTTTTTGACTGTAACCTGGGCTTTTAGAAAAATCAACTTGGGCTTGTAACTGAGCTTGTAAGAATGGGCTTCTAGAACATAAGGATCTTAGGAAAATGCAACTTTTAGAAGAATGCAACTGGACTTAAGAATTACTAAAGAACTACGACACTGCAAATATTTTCTTGATAACTTTGAGCTTTGACTCTTAGTGTTTTTACTTCGGCACAATTTTGCATTGCAACCCTGCCAAAGTTCCTTCTTGTCTCTGCGTTCCCGAACCAACTCATCCAGCAGATCATCACAGCTCCACATTCTAATTAGGCCTCCCTCTCACTACTACAAAGGCTACGCAAGTATCACTTTCCGTCTGCTGAACGGGTGAATTACACCAGTTGGTGTGTACAATTGGTTTTCCAATTTTCAAAGTAATTCTGACTTCATCACCTTTTCTACCAACTGCTTCCAGTGACGATCACAGTTCATTAGTTTATTTATCTGCATTTATTCATTCATTTATTCACTGTCTGTTGTTGTCATGTCATTGTTGTTTATTGTTTGTAGTATTAGTTAATAAATGTTTGTCTATAATTATCATCGGTTCTACCGCGTATTTCCTTGTTTTAGGAACTGGAGGTCAATGAAATCAGAGTTTACGACTTTCAGAATGAGACTGATCAACTTCATTTAATCAAAGTCTCTTTGAGACTTAGCTTAAATTGATATTTTTCTCAGGCAAGCTGAGGATGGTGCCCCTAAATTAACGAGTGCAATTTTTATCATAAAATGTAGTTTCTACCATTTCTACATGTTCCACAACAGTGAAATACACCTATTAGATGGATTACCATGTAACTAGGTTTGAACATTCATGTTCCCCTGTGTTTGAATAACATTAACTTTGGTGATGCATTAACTTTTCATCTGGTGCCACCACCAGGTCAAATTTTAATATATCCAATGCTTTGGTTTACGGTTAATCACCTGCTAAGCTCTCAAGATTCTCATCAGCCTCAGTCCTTTGTTTTTAGTGCTATTTCGCAAAATATATTAGCATTGGTAGTTAGCCACAGGTGTAGCCAGTTAGTGAAATGAAGAATAAGTACTTCTGGCTTTAACTACAATAGAGAGAATTTTCAACAAACAATCAGTAAAAAGGGTTTTTGAAAAGGAGCACAGTTAAATCCATCATTAGGAAATGCAAGGAATATGTCATATGTAAATCTGCACGCTATCCTTAAAAAACTGAGTGACTGTGCAAGAAACAGACTAGCGAGGAAGGCTGAGAAGACACCTATGACTCCTCTGAAGAAGTGACAAGCTTTAGTAACTTAGATGGGAGAGACTGTGCATACAGCATTTATTGCTTGTTCATCACGAGTCATAGCTTTATAGGAAAGTTCCAAACAGAAACACACTGTTGACAAAAGCTCATATGAAATGAGACTAGAGTTCAGCAGAAGGCATGTGGAAGACTGGAGTCAACTGGAAGAAGCTCCTTTGGTCTGTTGAGACCAAAATGTATTTTTTTTGGCCATCGGACTAGATTCTATGTTTGGCATACACCAAACACTGAACATCATCACAAACACACCAGCCTTACCATGAAGCATGGTGGTGCATATCATGATGTGGGGATGCTCCCAGTGGAAGGCTTGTAAAGGTAAAAGGTCAAATGAACGCAGCAAAGTACACTCACCGGACACTTTATTAGGTACACCTGTTCAATCACTTGTTATCACAAATAGTTAATCAGCCAATCACATGACCACAACTCAGTGTATTTAGGCATGTAGACGTGGTCAAGACAACTTGCTGAACTTCAAATTGAGCAACAGAATGGGGATAAACATGACTTTGAACGTGGCATGGTTGTTGGTGCCAGACAGGCTGGTCTGAGTATTTCAGAAACTGCTGATCTACAGGGATTTTCATGCACAACCATCTTTTGGGTTTACAAACAATAGTACAAAAAAAAGAAAATATCCAGTGAGCAGCAGTTGTGTGGACGAAAATGCTTTGTTGATGTGAGAGGTCAGAGGAGAATGGGCAGACTGGTTGGAGATGATAGAAAGGCAACAGAAACTCAAATAACCACTGGTTACAACCAAGGAATGCAGAATATCATCTCTGAACACGCAATGCATCCAGCTGCTTGGTCAGATGAGTCTCGATTTCAGCTGCGATGGTAGGGTCAGAACTTGGCATAAACAACATGAAAGCATGGATCTATTCTGCCTTGTATCAACAGTTCAGGATGGTGTTGGTAGTGTAATGGTGTGAGGGGTATTTTCTTGGCACACTTTGGGCCCCTTAGTACCATTTGAGCAATGTTTAAATGCCACAGCCGACCTACCTATTGTTGTGAACCAAGTCCATCCCTTTATGACCACAATGTACCCATCTTTTGATGGCTACTTCCAGCAGGATAATGCACCATGTTACAAAGCTTAAATCATCTAAAGCTGGTTTCTTGAACATGACACTGAGTTCATTGTACTTCGATGCCCTCCACAGTCACCCGATCTCAATCTAATAGACACCTTTGGGATGTGGTGGAACGGGAGAATCACATCATGGATGGGGAATCAATAAATCTGCAGCAATTGCGTGATGCTTTTATGTCAATATGGACCAAAATCTTTGAGGAATGTTTCCAATACTTTGTTGAAAGTATGCCACGAAGAATTAAGGGGATCCAACCTTTTACTAGCAAAGTGTACCTAATAAAGTGGCCAGCAAGAGTATATGAAAATACTGGAGGACAGCATGTAGCAGTTTGCAAAAGAACTGTAACCTGGGAGACGATTTCTATTCCAGTAAGACAATGACCTGAACCATACAACCCAAGGAATAAAAATTGTTTAAAGACAACAAGATGAATGTTCTGAAGTTGCCAAGTCAGAGCTCAGACCTTAGCCCAGTTGAGAATTTGTGACTGGACTTGAAAAGGGCTGTTCACTCACACTCTTTGTGCAACCTGACAGTGCTTGAACAGTTTTGCAAAGAAGAACAGGGGAACATTGCAGTAACAGTTTTGATGGGAAATAATTTTGGGAACTTCATTTTTCACAAAAATGTAAATAAATACATTTTTAAAACTGTCACATAGTCTTGACTTTTTTGTCAGTATGTACAGGACAGCAAAATGATTTGGGTGTTCTTGTAGCTTGGATTAAGATCTAAGATCATTCCAAAGGGTCCCTTAACCTTTTTTCCCACTGTAAATGGAATTTCTGGTTCACAGTTGTTTTTTGTCCCCCGTTGTTGTATGTAGAGTTGTATATTGTGGCTACTGAGTAATAGTTTGCCTCAGAGGAACAATATAGGTAAGATTTCCAAAGTCAATAAACTCATCAACTGGGT
Source organism: Amphiprion ocellaris (assembly GCF_022539595.1). Taxonomy (NCBI): domain Eukaryota; kingdom Metazoa; phylum Chordata; class Actinopteri; family Pomacentridae; genus Amphiprion; species Amphiprion ocellaris. Next base: position 13,230,764 of record NC_072783.1, on the reverse strand, counting down.
GCTGATTTCCTCACCCACTCCCCACTTCCCCCTAACAGCCTGCAGGAGCAGTGAATACAGCATGTTTAGGATTGATTAATGATATGTGGTGAACTGGAGCTCTAAGAGCCTGAGCTGGGGCAAAAGGAGTAATGACTCCCACAAACTGGCTCAGAAAAGACAGCAGCAAGCACCTCCATTAGCCGGGGAGGTAACGAGTTAGTGATGCACTTTGGACATTATTGTCAGCAGTAAATCACATTTAAGGGAGGATGAGTTTCTACCTCAGGTGGAATTAGTTTATTAGGAAGCTCAGCACTGACATTCAGCAATGACAGCGTAAAAGACTGACACATACACCCTGTTACAACTAGTACACTCGTGTTGACATTTATGGAGAATAAATGTGAACACACACATACTCACACTCACAAAACAAGCCTTCACTGGAAACACATCTTCTCAACCTTGAAAAAGATTGTCCATTTCACTGAATGAGATGCATTAGTGCCGTGACTCATTACAAGGGCTCATAATCAGCCACAGTGAGTAGACATCATCAGCAGTGGGAGAAAAAGACGTGGATGATATGAGATAACGAGGGTCTGGAGGGAGGCAATTGTCAGAGGATGACCTCAGAGGCTGTGGTCAACCAATGTAACGGTCAGCCGCGGGCTGAGGGAGGAGGCTGGATGTGATGGGTCGTGTCTTTGTCAATGAACTGGACAGCAGAGACAGGGCGACTGTATGTTTGTGTTGGTATGTGTGGTCAGTATGGACGTGGAGGTGGAGTAGTGAGTCAATGGTATATTCATAAACCACATAATTGACAAAACAGGTTGACGGAACCAAGTAGGAAACACAGGAAACTGAACCTACTCAGTAGAAGGAGACAGCTTCATGAGCCAGAATATACAGGTCTTAAAGTGTTCGACACAAAACTTGCACAAAAGAAGCCAATTCTCTTATTTTTTTGCATTGAATGCAACTCCCCAAAAATGTATGGAGTAAAGAAGTAATTAAACTAGAGCAGGCCAAAATGCACTTCTGTGCCACCTTTATAACTGAAAATTTGAATGAGTTTTATGAGTGCCCTGATCATTAAATTGGAAAAACTGTTTGTAGCAAAGGTTTTCGTTTTAGCATGTCATGGTTGTACATTTTGTTCCATGAGGTAAATTAATTTAACATTTAATCACTAAACCAGATATATATCACATATTTCTGTAATTCAGTTCTTCCTGGTCAAAAGGAGCATTTCAGATACCCACATAATCGTTCTTTTAGGACAAATGACATCACTTTTACCATTGATGCACTCTAAGAAATTTCCCTGTAAATTTACAGTAAAGAGCTGGCAGCTAAAGTTGCCAGCAGCGCACTGTTATTTTACAGTAATCCTACCGTATTCTACAACAACAGTTTATTACTGTAAAAAATATTACGGTATTATGCTGTTTAGAGAGCTATTTCCTGGGGCTTTCAAAATGAAAGCCCCAGGAAATAGCATAGCATAGAAATGGCTGACAAGAGATGACTTTTCAACATTAAGCTTTTATTAAAGCCAACTCCGTATCAAACATAGTTCAAAAACTGACTTATTTAACCCATTAAATTTTAGTAACATACAATCATTTCCTCATGCTGAACAGGTTCTCATTGTGCATGTTCTAGTTCAGGTACACTGAGTTTGGTTTCCATTTTTCCTGAACTGTAACAAAAGATTCCTCTATATCACTTAAATTATTTAACTACTGCATTGAACACATTCAGCAGCTAACAAATTTAAAGAAATTGAAGTCTTGTAAATTACAATCTATAAAAACAATTAATGATGTTTAACAGGTTGTCAACAATCTGTTTAAAAATTGCATATCACATTTCAGGCCTTCAGAATCAGTCTTTCATAACTCTTGATCATGTTCAATAAACACCTAGTCAAGGAACAAACCTGGAACTGAAGTATTTTACACTGAACCCAACACAATAATGAGACTTGTTATCTTAAAATGACAACATGAACATCTGGTTGCAGACTGGGCTTTTGCTTTGTGAAAGTGAAGTCCGGTGTGGAGAGATGCTGTGGGTTTACATGAAGTTCCCCTCAGAGTCCATCAGTCTTTTTATAAAGGAGGCTACATGTGGATTTACAGTAGATGTCTTTTTCTGGAGCAGCTTCCTGACCTCTTGAACATCACCTTCTCCTGACTGGCCTTTGTTCCCCTCTCAGGGTTAATACCAAGAAAGAGCCTACAACGAAATGACAAAGAAAGAATATATTAGGTGTGTAGGCAAAGATCCCTTGAACATAATATGGAACTCTGTCACATTCATCCAAAAAAAACATACAAACAAAAATAAACAGGAAACTCAAATTATTAAGCAAAACAGAGGCTTCCACTTATAACAGCTGTTTAGTTCAATACACATTTAAATCTAATTTTTGCAGCCGTTTGCATAACAAGCAAGTTTACCTTTCCTAAGTGGAGAGAAAAGCAACATGACACATCCTACAAACCTTTTTAAAACTTGAAATTACCCAAATGGTCGAATGCAGACAAGTACATGTGGAGATGTGATAACAGATCAGTGGAGCATCACATTGGATATTTAATGGAAAATTACAGGAAAGACAGAGATAGCTAACCTAACCTAGTTGGATCTGGTTGCTTAGAAATTCATTTTCCTGGTCTGGTTTAAAAGAAAGACCCAAAGTTTTATCCACTCTGCAGCCAAAGGAGAGTATGCTAGCTGCTAGCTAACAGTGTGGGAAACGTTAGCATTCATGCTAGCGACTCGTGGCTAACACCAAGCAGTAACTAACCTGGCTATATTTATGTTACTGTCAAAGAATGAAACATAAAATAGACTGACAGAATTAAAAATAAGGCTGACTTTTTAATAATCACAGTTACCTTGTTCAGTGAACCGGACCAGGATGGATCAGCTACAGATGGTCCCTGCAGGTCTGAGGGCCGAAAATCGTCGTCCTCACTTCTTCCTTTTCTCCCAGTTTTTCCCTCAGTAATGAGTAAAATCCCCGATACATACTATTTTAAACCTATTTCGTCACTTCTTTGTGTTGGCTGTTTGCTTAAATGCGGTGATGTGCAGGAAGATTTGCCGAGACGAGTAACAGTCGGACTGCAGCAACAGTCACACTCAAATCAACCCAAACCAGAAAAATACTGTAATCTGCTGTAAGATTGTACGGTAGCTTGCTGTTAATATTTTGTTCTTGAAAAACACGTTAATTTACAGTATTCAGCTGTATTTACAAAGAACGGTATATTACTGTACAAAATATGCTGTATTTTTACAGCAATTTGTTACAGTGTGGGTTTGGGGTTTCTCATCCGATATCTACAATTCAGTTTGCTGTAATTCCATTTTCAGTTATCTACACTTTAATTCTGACTTGTTATAGTTCTAGATCAACATGTCTTTAATTCCCATCAGTCCAACATATCTACATTGTTCTGTTTAGATATTTTAAATGAAGTTTGAACTAGTCAGAATGATGCTGTAGATATCTCAACCTGGAATTATCATTAGTCAAAATGTAAGTACAGATATCCTGAATTAGAGTTCTGACTCAGCAGAATGACATTACAGATAGCTGTTGTTACAGCAGAAGATACAACAATTCAGAGGCCCCATGCTACTGCAACCACAACCACACGTGACAAGTTGTGTTACCACTATGTCAGAGCAGCTTTCTAGTTAATTTCAACCACAAGTCTGTAATGAACAAACCTTTCATTCTTCACAAACTCCTTGTTTATGAGCTTTTCTTTTTTCAAAGCAGTTTTTAACAGTATTGTCTACCACAGCAGCCAGAATGACTTCTGCTAATGCAGCTCAATTGCTTTTCTTATCCAGTATCCAATGAGAAGCCCTGTTTGAACAGCATCATGTGCAACAATTCAGCCTAGTTCTGCATATCTGCAAATTTTTTAATGACTAGTCCTGGCTGTATTACAGATAGCCTGACCTCTAACTGTGGTTTTGACTGGTCAGAATGAGGTTATAAATATCATGACTGTAAATTCTGAGTAGTCAGTGTTAGTACAACTATATTGGTTGATACTGTAATTTAAATTCCAAAAAGTCAAACTCAACCATCAGATGTTAAAACTGTTTGCCTTAAATGTTCTGCCATTAGGGGTCTGTCAAACAAAACAATAAAGAAGCAGTTTGGTGACATTGTGAAGTTGTGCAGGATCATGGGAGTTGCTGTCTTCATCACTACTGTCAATGAAAATCTGTCTGATGTTACTCCAACAGAAATCATGTTCATGGACAAGCTAATGTTTTAATGTATATATATATATATATATATATATATATATATATATATATATATATATATATATATATATATATATATATATATATATATATATAAATATATATATATATATATATATTTTTTTTTTTAACAATACATTTAGTCACATGTATTCACATTATTATGGCATTTCATTCTACTAAAATAGCTACAAGTAATGTTTGCTAACAGGACTGCTAAGATGGATTTACATACAGCTACTGTAGCTGGGTTATTCCAGAATTGGAGGACATTTGGGCTTCAAAATTTTCAAAAATTTCAAAAAAATTTCAAAAATAAACCTTCTCCTTTTTAGTCATGTAGGTTTTCGGTTTGTTTAATTTTCAGCTTTGTTTACTTCCTATATTTAATTAAAAATAACTAATTCAAAAAACAGTTCCTTTTAAATTCAATTAAAGTTTTTTTACCATAAGCAATAGAGGCCTGACAGAGTTACAGCAGAGCATGTTAATATTTCTTTGACTGTGTTGCACCGTGAAACTGGAGAATATGCAGAATTGGATATTGCAAGGTCATGTTTATTGGGATTTACATGAGCCTTCATAAACAATAAAGTGAAACTTGAGCTTGTGTCAGGGGTCCAAACATTTTTGTCTGAGGGCCAGATTCAGCCCACAGGCTGCTATTTTCATGTCTAGTTTTTATTCTACCAGCTAGAACACCAAAGTCAGAAATCTTGCATGTAGAGGGTTTTACTTTCCTGTCTCACTTGAACTAAATGCTAAAATAAATTAACAACCATGATCCCACACATAAAGGCTTGTTGGCCCTGAATTCTCCTCTGAAGCAAGTCTACACCTTTTGTTCTGTGCTGCGAACAATAAGCTCTGCCAGTCCAGTGCTTCGGGTTCCAGATGATTGTTTGACAGGCACAGAGAGAAAGGTGGAAGGAAAACCTTAGAGGTATCAGGGCAGCCACATGGATCGACATAATAATAAAAGAGTGCCGGCTACAGAAATTTAACCTGTTAAATAAAACCCATCATAAAATATGACTGACTGTACAGAGTTTTATTACTAAGAATATGAAGCTCTGCCATTCTGCATGCACATTCCTTGTGTTATTGACATATATATATACGTATATGTTCTTCACATGTGGCTGCTGTTGGTGGTGAGAGAGTAATTATGTAAATGAATGCATCTGAGAAAGGAAAGGGGATGAGTTGGCTGCCAGCATCTGTCAGTCTGTTAGTTACAGCTCCGAATCATTCAGCAGAAATGAATGAACAACGACAGAGAGGGATCGTGGGACTACAGAGTGAGAAGGGGGAGAAAAGGGAGGAGGAAAGAGGAAACAAGGAAAGGACTCACCTGCCTCATCCGCTACACGAATGCTCAGCAGCATATTTCACCGCTGTGCATGCCTGTCAGGCTTTTTTAATCAAACAAAAACAACACAACACACTCCTTTAAATTTATAGTAATATCTGATCTGCAAATCACACCCCAGCATGCAGATAAGTGAGTAATGAAAATAAAATTCAATCAATTAAATGAACCTAAAGATATTTTACAGCCACATAAACTCAGCATCTTTATTCAAATGAGACTGTTAGATAATTGAAGAACAATGTGTCCAGAATATGGTGAGACCATAAAGCATTATTACTTTCCCTGTTATTATGTTCATTATGTAGAGCTAGCTGCCTCATTTATGATGTGTATCAGAATTAGCCACTGTAGTAAAAGTGGTCTGTAAAATTTTAATAAACCATCCATAAAATGTAGCTGTTCTCATTATGTAACCATTTCTATTATTTCTTTACGTCTCCTTGTCCACACTGAACTGACCATGGCTGTATTTTAGTTCAAGAGCGCTTAAAGATGCTCAGGGCTCACCGCCATTATTCATAATACCCACAATTTCCAGTATGAGCTGTGACATTTCATGAGAGGTCAGTACTGCTCGATTTTGTCAGTGGTACCGGGAGGTTTGAGTGTTATTTTTCTTTTGTATGCCATGGGGTGGACTTTTTACATTTACATTGCATTTCTGTACAGATAAACTTCATCCTCACCTACATTTTGAGGGACTGTGTATTTCTAGATTACAATTGTTAATCAAAAAAACATGTTCCTCATCAATATAGTTTTGCTTTCCAGCTGCACTCTTTTTCAGGCAGCCAATATTACAGTTTTTCTCAATTGATAAGACACTGTTCATTATTATTATTATTATATATTATTATTATAAAATAAAAATAATGTTAGACAAAAAATACAGCACTGTGTTGTACACAGTACAGTATGCAAATATTTACACCACGTCTTAATCAGTTCTTTCAGCCTGGTCAGGCCAGAGGACCTCATCAACATCACAAACTATGTTTTCTCTGGAAAGAAAGACCTAGTGTGTCTGATCCAGCCCTGACACGCATCAACAGAAACATCACCACATGCCAAGACCACTGATTGCAAGAGATTTTCCCAAAGTATGGCTGCTGTTCATATACCTTCCACCTCCATGTAGAGAAGAATTCTTCTATAGGATTCAGAAAGGGAGAATATGGCGGCAGAAAAACCATGATAATTTGGGGGTTCATATTGAACCATTCCCAAATCAATAGTCCTCTATGAAAACTAACATTGTCCCAGATGTATTCATGTGTATCATCAGAATCCAACTGAAAAACTCTATGGAACAAACACACACAAAACAGAGAAAAGGTCAGTCATGTACACTTTCTGTAATTTTACTAGCACTTGTGAAGCAGAATTATGCAGTAGATTTTTTTATAGTATTCTCAGAACATTTCTGACTGCTTGTATTGCTCCAGTATAGACATGTCACTGAAGTGACAAACATTTACATACCATGTAAAGTAAACCACAGTAAACTTGAAACCATTTACTTTTTGCACCATCCTTACCATCTGCTGACCTCAACAACAGATTGCATTCTGAACAGCTAATTCTGCTTCCCAGCAGGTTTTATAGTGTGCAGTTCATTGGCAAAAGTGTTTTCAGTTTTGACCTGTTGTGTTGTAATTGTGACAGCAGTGTTGGAACAGTGTCCCAATTCTGCTTCCTAGTGTTCACATTTTGAAAAATGTGTGCTATGAGAGAAAAAGTGTGTTCAAATAAGCAAAAAACGTGTTCAGTCTTTTGCAAAAAGAGTGCAAGAGTTTTGGAAACTGTGTGCAAACCATGAATAGTGTTAAAAATTTGGACAGCAGAGTCCTGTTTTTGAGAAATGTGTGCTGTCAGTTGGTGGCTGTGTGCAGTGAATGAAATTTAGTGTCTTATCAATTGAGAAAAACTGTAAATGGGACTCATCACCTTGGTTAAAAATCACGAACCTAAATCATATTTCCTAAACCTAACCAGGCAGTTTTGGTGTTTAAGCCTAACCCAACAGTGACTAAAGTCTAAATATACACTACCATTCAAAAGTTTGGGGTCACCCAGACCATTTCATGTTTTCCATGAAAACTCACACTTTAATTCATGTGCTAACATAATCGCACAAGGGTTTTCTAATCATCAATTAGCCTTTCAACACGATTAGCTAACACAATGTAGCATTAGAACAAAGGAGTGATGGTTGCTGGAAATGGACCTCTGTACGCCGATGTAGATATTCCATTAAAAATCAGCCATGTCCAGCTAGAATAGTCATTTATCATATTAACAATAAGATAAGTCCATTATTTCTCACCACGCCAGGGGAAATTCACATTGTTACAGCAGCTTATGTAGCAAAAGACGTAGTAATAGAAATAAAATAATAATAGAACAGTAGTAATAATATTTACAATATGTACAGGGGTGAGAAATGAGGATGAAATAGTACAGTATTGACACACTGTAAGACAATGCAGTATAAAGTGGCTTAAAAAAAATAAAGTTTAAAAAGTGCAAAGATGTAGCAGTGCAATAATGTCTGTGCAAATTTTATGGTTTGGGATGATATGATATGAGCCGTTTATGTTAACATCAGCCAGTGATGCTGATGTTGTACAGTCTTATAGCAGATGGAATGAAGGACCTGCGATAGCGCTCTTTCTTGCAGGGTGGATGTCTCAGTCTGCTGCTGAAGGAGCTGCTTAAAGACCCCACAGTGTCATGCAGTGGGTGAGAGGGATTGTCCATGATGGATGTGAGCTTTGCCAACATCCTCCTCTATGGAGTCCAGGGAACAGTTCAGGACAGAACCGGCCCTCCTGACCAGTCTGTTTAGTCTCTTTCTGTCCCTTTCAGTGCTCCCTGCTCCCCAGCAGACCACTGCATAGAAATTAGCAGACGCTACCACAGAGTCATAAAATGTCCGGAGCAGAGTCCTGCACACTCCAAAGGACCTCATTCTCCTCAGCAGGTGGAGACGACTTTGGCCCTTCTTGTACAGGACCTCTGTATTGTGTGACCAGTCCAGTTTATTGTTGAGGTGAACACCCAGGTATTTTGTATGTGTCCACCATCTCAATGTCCAAACCCTGGATGTTCACCTGTGCAGTCTGGGGTGTCCTCCACCTGCTGAAGTCGACGATCATCTCCTTCGTCTTACCGGCGTTGAGCTGCAGATGGTTTCACTCACACCAGTCAACAAAGTCAGAGATGACCGTCCTGTACTCCCGCTCATCCCTCTCAGATACACACCCGACAATGGCTGTATCATCGGAGAACTTCTGGAGGTGACAACTCCCAGAGTTGTAGTGGAAGCCCGATGTGTACAGGGTGAAGAGAAAGGGGGAGAGCACTGTCCCCTGTGGGGTCCCCATGCTGCTGACTACCACATCAGACACACAGTCCTGAAGCCTCACGTACTGTGGTCTGTTGGTGAGGTAGTCGATGGTCCAAGCAGCCAGGTGACAGTCTACTCCCGCTCCTTCAAGCTTTACCCTGAGCGGAGAAGGCTTGATTGTGTTGAAAGCACTGGAGAAGTCAAAGAACATGACCCTCACAGTGCTGCCGGGGTTCTCCAGGTGAGTCAGCGATCTGTGCAGCAGGTAGACGACTGCATCATCCACTCCCATGTTCGGTTGGTAGGCGAACTGCAGTGGATCCAGATGCTGGCTCACGTGGGGACGGAGGTTCCTGAGGACAATCCTCTCCATGGTCTTCATCAGGTGAGAAGTGAGGGCCACAGGTCTGAAGTGGTTAGGCTCCCTGGGGTTCCTGGTCTTAGAGACAGGAACCAAGCAGGAAGTCTTCCATAACAGAGGAACCCTCTTCAGACTCAGGCTCAGGTTAAAGATGTGCAGCAGCACTAGACAGAGCTGGTCTGCACAGTCTCTAAGGAGTCTGGAGCTGATTCCATCAGGACCTGTAGCTTTCCTGGTCTTGATCTTTTTAAGTTCACTTCTCACCTGATCAGCTGTTATGGAGAGGCAGGGGGTGGTGGAGGAGGGTGGCAGGGGGAGGGGTGATGGGTCTGTATTAGGGGCTTTCGACCAAAGAGCACCAGGTGCTAGGTTGGTTCAAAGTTGAGAGCCAGTGCTTTTTTGGTTCAAATCTCGTGCCGCCCCAGAATGGGTTTGTGTTTCCATTCGGAAGGAGCAAAGTTGGAGCTGCGTCATTGCGCCACCACAAAACGTGTGTACGTCACTGCGTACGTAGCCGTTCAACAGCGTTCGCGCCGTACGGAAACCCACACAACAACAATGGAGGACTTCATTGGAGTGGTGTACATGGCTTTGCTAGTGTGTCTCGCCATCGCTGAACAGCAAAACCTTCTGTTAGGGGTTACCCATCGGCGTCGCCGTTCCAATTCCCGGTGATCACGTTTGAGAAGAAAGGTAATTATCAAAGACGTTTGGATACTTAACAGTAAACGTGCTAGCGTTAGCTTAGCTACTTAGCTTCGATTACGCATGCATTGATTACTTAGCGGTTAAACACACACAATAAGTTGATGATCATATCTATGTTTATCTTTTTAGATGTTTTTAGATGTCACCCCGCCCCCTGCCTGTGACATGCTCGGCTCTCAACTCTGGCCAAGTCTGGCCCAGCAACGAGTTGGTGCCCGAAAAAGCCCCAGTTTTTGGAGCCTGGAGCCGCAGCTGGTGGAAAGACAAAAAACCGGCGCCGAGTCGGGCACTGGCTCCGACTCCGAACGGGCTCCACCCCGGTCGAAAGCCCCTATATGTGGAGTCCGGAGGTGGTGGAAGACGGGGATCGGAGGAGGGGTGATGGTAGTGGTAGAGAGCTGAGATGTGAAGAAGGAGCTGGCTGGTCGGTGCTTTGATGAGAGGGGGGAGGAGTGGGAGCAGATTCAAATCTGTTAAAGAACAGATTCAGCTCATTGGCCCACTCCCGGCCTCCTGCTGCAGTTCCCCTCTCATGGTCTCTGCTGTAACCAGAGATGGATCTCAGGTCTCTCCAGACCTCCCTTGTGTTATTTTCCTGCAGGTGAGATTCCATCTTGGTCCTGTAGCTGACCTTGTCCGCCTTGATCTTCTTCTTTATCTCCTTCTGCACCCTCCTCAGCTCCTATTTGTCCCCGGATCCAAAAACCCTCCTCTTCTCCTTCAGCAGGGCCTTCAGTTCCGGGGACACCCAGGGTTTGCTGTTAGAGAAACACCACTTTCCTGGTCGGTACGATGTTCTCTGCACAGAAGTTAATGTAGTCCGTAATAGTGTCAGTCAGTGAATCAATGTCCTCCCCATGTGGACCACACAGCACATCCCAGTCTGTGGTCTCAAAGCAGTCCTGCAGCGCCTCAGTGGCCTCGTCAAACCTCTTCTTCACATACCTGATGGTGGGGGGTTGTTTCTTTACCATAGGTATGTAAATGGGATGCAGTCTCACCAGGTTGTGATCTGAGCGGCCCAGCAGGGGGAGGGGGGAGGAGCTGTATGCATCCTTGATGTTTGCATACAGCAGGTCCAGGGTTTTACTGTCTGTGGTATGGCAGGTCACGTACTGGGTGAACATGGGGAGAATGGCAGAGAGCGATGCATGATTAAAGTCTCCTGAGATGATGATAAGAGACTGAGGGTGAGATGTTTGCAGCTGGGACACTTCACTGTGTGTATGTATTTCTGACTAATTTAAAGTTATCTTCACTGAAACAAGCTTTTTTTTTTCTTTCAAAAATAAGAACATTTGTAAGTGACCCCAAACTTTTGAATGGTAATGTAATAGTTCCAGAACAGACACAGTCCCCAGTCTGTCGGGTGAAATCCTCTGACTTCAGCCTTGATTATACTCCCAAACATGCACAGGGACAACTGCAGACACGATGGACTTGTAGTTGTTACACTTTCTAGCCTGTTTGGAGTCCACTGACAGGACTGTGTTCTATATATGTCTACAGCAGAGTATATGTGCACTACTGCCCTTGAATTGCAGTGATTGCACAGACACAACCTTTGTCCTTGTCAGGACAATTTTCCTTAAAGATGCACAGAGTCACTGAAGTCAAAGCAGTTTCTTTAGCTCTTGCAACAAGAAGACAAGCCTCGCACAGAGGTACAGGGTTGTCTGAATATTATATTCTGAAGTATACATTTTTATGCAAGTTATACGACAGTTGGAAACTTTGTCACAAATGGTCTCGATTCCTGCTCAGTCCTGCTCACCTCATGACTCGCCTGATATCAGGCAGTCTGACTCAGCAGTTTTTGAGCAGCTTCAGCTTCTTATCAGTACAACAAACCACATTTTTCTAACAGTCCTGCAGGTGGACATCCATGGAAGTTATGCGAGCACTCTTACAGACTTGGGTAGATGAGGAAACTTAGATCCTGTGTATGTTTATAGACCTCGGTGGACCTTCATGTACTTGTGGAAGTGTGAAGCATAACAGTGGTCTTATGTCACCACCATGCCCTGTCCTGTGACCTTAAGCTGACTTTGCTACTCTTTGAAAGTGGAAATATTCCCTACTACATCATACTGTCTCCTTACCAGGTCTGCTTTGGTTCCGGTCTGTCACCCTCCTAGTGAACTGTTTGGACTGTGAGTTAAGCCGTTGCATTTTAGTTTAGGTTTTAGCCCGTGTGGTGGCCAGTTTTTGTTGATTAGCCTTGTTTAGTTTGAGCCTTGCTTAGTTTTAGTTAAATTCATTGATTTCTGTGTGGAGTTTGGTTTATGTTGGTCTGCTCAGCCAGTGTCTTATGTTTCCTTTTTTTCTGAATAAATTCCTGGTTTATAAGAACTTCTGCCTGTCTGCCATCTGTGTACCTGCACACACCTGCCATGTGACAGTATGTATTAATGTAAACCCAATATGTGGCAAACTAATGACAGTACTGATAGGCAGGCTGGGTTTGTCCATTTTTTGATAGTGCATTGTCACAACAAGAGTGCAATCCAATGTGCCTTTACAGTTATTTGTTTTTTTTTTGGCCTTTTTGCCTTAATTATAGTGCACAGTGGAGAGAGAGACAGGAAATGTGAGGAGAAGAGTTGGAGAAAGACATGCAGTAAATGGCTATGGGTCGGACTCAAACCCATTACCGCCGCTTCGGGGTACGTAGCCTATGTTTATCAGTCACCTGCTCAACCTATTGAGCTACATGGCTGCCCCAGTCCAATGCATCTCTTACCAGCAGCAGCATAGCATCATGTCACTCTAAATCATAACAATTTACAAGAATTTGCAGTCACTAACTAAGTACAGTTGAGGAATAACTAAAAGACACCATCCACATCAGCGAAGTGGTTTATTATTTAAACCAATATTACTGGTACAGCATGCATGTTAATGCTGGATGCACACCTAAATGACCTCTATGTATATGACATACAGTATTCAGGCTACAGCAGCTTATGACTTGACTTCTGTTACTTCCATGAAGTTCTACCTCTCTAGTTCTCTTCTATGGTCTAGTTTGTGGTTCAAGCATTTAGTAAAGTAGTTCATTGACAAAGAGCACACTGTTGAGGGAAACATTAGTCCAGAATGGCAGATACCATTGCAGGGAAACTGAATCGGGACAGAGATGAAAGGAGTTGGGGATGGGAGAAAGAGAGTCGGCTACATAGGCAGGTATAGGCAATAGAATTAGAGTGAGGCGTGGTCACCTGAACACTCCATTACACAGCTGACCTGCAGGCTGTGATTTATGGGACATGATGCTCCAAAGGATCTGCTGGTTTTCTACTGCTGTAAAATGAAACACAGCTTGTTATGTTCATCATCAGAGAGCTAACTCAAGACCTGCCTTTTTTAGTTTGCATTGCTTTATTGCATTTTTATTTGTTTTCTGTAAAGCATTTTGTGTTACATTTCTGTTTGTATGAAAAGTGCTGTAGAAATAAATTGTGATTGATTGATTACATTGTGGTGTTTTCAGGTTATAATGTGGACTACAACAACTTCAGGTGGAAATGTGTTTAATATAAAGCAGGGTGCTGCTGGGAAATATCCCAGAGCTGACAACAGAAAACCTAACATCATGGCAGGTTTAAATTAGAGAAGAGTGAGAGGGCAGAAATGAATCCATTTATATTGATGAGCTCAATATAAATTAAAACAATAAAGGTCAGAAAATTAGATGCTGACACCGAGACCCTCTACAAAGGAAAGGTCTCAGCATGGAGGATAAATGTTGTTGGCATTCAGTGTAATGTGTGAGCAATCCAATTATGTAGACCGACATAATATGGAGAACATCTGACTTATGGGGGTTGTCTGCTGCACCTGGTCAATAATCATTTGTCTTTTGGATAGAGAAAAATGTAATATACAAATGGAAATACCATGACATTGATATTGCTATTCTTGCATTTGACCTCACCCAGCAGCAGCATGTTCCTCACAGTCAAGCTGGCAATGCAAACCAAGGAGGATGAGGCATCTCCGGCATTATCTCCCTGCACCTGCTTCTTGTCTTCATATATTCATGAATGCACACAAGACGCCTGAGATCTTTTATCAGGGCCGCCACAAGGTCAGCACATGTGACCAGGATGTGCCGTGCCACTTGTCCTTGGAGTTTTTCTTTCTCTGGCTTGAGGGCAGGAAACGAGTGAAGCGTTGGCTCCCTCAGCGAGGTTTTCCAGTCAGAGCGAGTCCTTCCTCCTCCTACAGTGACAGTATAGATCATCCTGAAGGTGACAGAGCCTCGCATCAGGATAACAGGCTTGGGGATGCAGGATCAAACTGTGTCACATCCATGCGCTGTGGACACAGCAACCCGCTATTGATTATATCTAGTGCCCTGTGGGACACACACACACAGAGAGTAATGTTACATTGGATGGGGGCAGTGTGCATACATCACTGATATTAATTATGATGATTATAGTTCAACTGTGGGAGGAAGAATGTGGAAGGGGATGAAATTGACGGAATGTATTGTGTCGCTTCTGAGGTTACAGCAGCATGAAACTGCACTGCTACTGCTCTATTGTGTGTGTGTGTGTGTGTGCAATGGGATGATGTCGGTCAAAAGAAGGGGGGAGGGCAAGGAGGAACGAATGCTCACTTTTAATCTCACAGGACAAACGTTTGCAGTTCTTGGACAGCCTCCCTCTGACACACAGTTTGGCTCCCTGGTATTCACATCTACAGCATGTAGGCAGAGGAGATGACTGATAGGCGTCATGTGCTGAACATCATCAGACAAAAAACAATACACACACGAACAAAAGAAAAATATCATATTAGTGACTCAGGACAGTTCTACAGTAACGACAGGTTGAACCACCCTTGCCGCCTCCCTATGTGTCTCTGTCACTGACAGAAAGCTGTCCTGCCCACTCCGACTTCACACCACCGGACCAATTCCCATGGCAGCAATTACATGGAGCTGCTATCTGTCTGTTTGCGGAGTGATAAACTTTTGCTGTAAGCAGTTAGCTTTTCTCTCCTTTTACGGAGGGACCTGCTACAGAGGTGGCAGATGTTACCGCCCCAGAAAATAAACCACTTATTCATGCAGGAATTTTATATATTTTGCAGCCGCTCCACTGTTTGGGCTTTTAGCTTCATATTTTAGAGTAAAGAAAACAGCGGGGATGGAGGTATTTATTCACTCCAAGGTAAAATATGTATTGTTATCACATTAGTTCTTCATAACATCTCTCACATTATGAATTTAGATTCAACTTCCCAACCCCACAATAGCAACAGCAGCCATTGATCCCAGTTGCCACCCTCAGCAGGACAATGCACTCCGATACACCACACAAACTGCTCAGAAATGGCCTGGGGAACACAACAGAACCAAGCTGTTCACTCAGGTTCCACACTCCCCGGATTCAAATCTTAATGAACATTTGTGGGATGTGCCAGGATAAACCTGATCTAGGTAGATCCTACCCTGCAACCCACAAGACCCACAGAATTCACTGCCACCATCCCGGTGACACAGGACATCCCGAGAGGTATTAACTGGTGACAGGGGAGGGGCTGGAGTCTATCCCAGCTGACTTAGGGTGAAGGCAGGGGACACCCTGGACATGTCACCAGTCTATCACAGGGCTACATATACAGACAATCACACCCACATTCACACCTATGAACAATTTCGAATTACCAATTAACCTCAACACATTGTTGGATTGCGAGAGGAACTCAGAGAAAACATGCACAGGGAGAACATGCAAATTTCATGCAGAAAGATCCTAGGTCCAGGCCAGGATGTGAACGGGTGATCTTCTAGGTGCAAGGCAGCCACCGAGCCATTGTGCAGCCCCTGTACAAGACATTAAAGTTGAAAATCCAGCACGCAACACTCAGACTGGACCTGACAGCTGTCTACTGTTAGTCCTACTGAGGTCAGGTTTCATTTTTATACAGAAATCTTGAGACATGCAACTTTTTTCTGAATGGTTGTTACGCACCCATCTAGGGGAAGGTGCGTAGCATAATGTTTGTTTTAAAAATAAAAAAAAATAAAGTGGAATGTTTTCCCAGTCCCCAAAAAAACAATGAACAGTTTGTAGAAAAATTACACAAAGGTTTATTTACACTATTTACAAAATTTAAAAAAAGGCCACCACATGGGCTATTCATTCAAGCAAAAAAAAAGAAAACAAACAAAACAATTGGATACAAACTAAAGAGGCATTATAGCACTCAAACAAAAGATCCTATCCGACAAAACCACAGCTTCTACAAAAATAAACCTAAGTCTACCAAACAAAAAACACACTATCTTAATCAAATCAGAAAACACGGGTATCAAGTCACAAAGTTTGGAGTCTGGGAAAACAAACAACGGGTGCTGCTGTGAGAGAGGCTCCCCCTCATCACTGCCGGCCGCCAAGATTTAAAATAGGTTCCAGCCAATCAGCGCTGGGTCCGCCTTGCCACCAATCAGCTCCTGCACACAAAGATCCACAAAGACAGAACACCCACTACCAACCAACAGGACGAAACAAACCACAAGGACAAAACAAAGATCTACAAACAAACACAGAAACCCACTCCCAGACAACAAAACATTTCAGAACTACAAACACAACATTACCAAAAATACGGCCACAGCCGTAACACCCCCATACCTAAAAAAAAAAAAAACATTTCCCCCATAATGTTTGTTCTCTTAGGGAGGGAGATGTACACGAGACAGAGCATCAGCTAACACATTTTCATCTCCTTTTTTGTGGTGGATTTCAATATTAAATTCTTGCACCAGCAGTGACCATCTCATCAGCCTGCGGTTTTTGTTACCCATCTGTGCCAGGAACACGAGGGGATTATGGTCAGTAAAGACCAGAACGGGCAGCGAGCTAGACCCAACGTAAACTTCAAAATGTTGCAGGGTGAGTAACAACGATAGTGCCTCCTGCTCAATGGTGCTATACTGGAGTTGGTGTCTGTTGAATTTTTTTGAAAAGTACGCAACAGGATGGTCAACACCTCTTTCATCCTCCTGCAGCAGCACCGCACCAGCACCACGCGCGCTGGCGTCGACCTCCAGCTTGAAGGCGCGTGAGAAGTTAGGAGCAGAGAGGACAGGTGTGCCGCAGAGGAGCGCTTTAGTGGACTCAAATGAGTTCTGGCATGCTGAAGACCAGACGAATGGCCGAGAAATACTGGTCAGGCTAGTCAGAGGAGCAACAACGTCAGCGAAGTTTCTACAAAAGCCTCGGTAATAGCCTGCCATTCCGAGGAAACGACGGAGCTGGCACCTGGTTTGAGGCACGGGATAATCAATGATGGCCTGGATTTTTGAGGAGAGAGCGCGCACCTGTCCCTGACCTATCTCCTTACCTAAATACGTAACGGTGGCCCTACCGAATTCACATTTGGCCAGATTGAGGGTAAGGGACGCTTTCTGCAGCCTGTCAAAGATAACACGAAGAGCTTTCACATGCTCATGCCACGTGTTCGAGTAAACAACAACATCGTCTAAATAAACTTCACAGTTACGAACACCAGTCAGAACTTTATGCATGAGCCGCTGAAAGGTGGCAGGAGCATTCCGCAGACCAAAGGGCATGACTGTGTACTGCAGGAAACTGTCGGGAGTAACGAAAGCAGAGATCTCAGAGGCACGAGGCATTAAAGGGACTTGCCAATAGCCCTTCAGCAAATCCAATTTCGTCACGAATTTGGCCGAACCAACGCGGTCAACACAGTCCTCCATCCTGGGCAGAGGATAGGAGTCAGCCTTCGTTACAGAATTAACTTTTCTGAAGTCAGTGCAGAAACAAGGGGTTTTGTCTGGCTTCGGCACGAGCAAGCACGGAGAGCTCCACGCGCTGGAGCTAGGGACTGCTAAGCCATTTTCCAGCAGGTAAGCTACCTCCTGCTGAAACAGAGCGCGCTTAGTGGGATTCACACGGTAGGCATGTTGTTTAATGGGTGCATGATCACCGACATCAATGTCATGAGACAGAACAGTAGTGCGGGAGGGAGTGTCTGAAAATAATGACAGGTGATTATTGATTAAAGTGGAAATATCATTTATGGCGGTGTCACTCAGGTGGGAAAGGTGGGATTTTAAATCTGTCAGAATTTCTGAGTTTTGGAGACGAGCGCAAGGGTCAGCAACAGAGACATGAAGGCCGTCACTCTCAGGGAAATACTGAGAGGGAGGCAGAGGGACACAAGAAACAGAGAGCATGGCTGGAGACAACGTAGTGACATCCGAGTCACGATCAAAATAAGCCTTCATCATGTTGATGTGGCATACGCGAGTCTTCCTCCTCCTATCTGGGGTTCCCACAACGTAATCAGTTTCACTTAACTTTTTTTCTACAATATACGGACCGCAAAATTTTGCCTGAAGGGCGGAACCAGGAATCGGAAGCAGAATTAGGACTTTTTCACCAATTTGGAATTCTCTTTTCACACTTCTTTTGTCAAATTTCTTTTTCATTTTCTTTTGGGACGCCGAGAGAGAGCTGCGTGCAGCATCACAGGCTTTATGCAGACGCTCCCTAAAAGAACTCACATAATCTAACACATTTACAGGTGGGCCTGGAGTATCAGAGAGGTATTTCTCACGGAGCCATCTCAGAGGACCACGCACAGTGTGACCGAACACTAACTCCGCGGGACTAAAGCCTGTAGACTCCTGCACACTTTCACGCGCCGTGAGGAGGAGAAAAGGCAACCTATCATCCCACTCCTTACCAGACTCGAGACAATATTTCCTCATCATGGATTTTAACGTCTTATGAAATCGTTCCAGTGCACCCTGAGATTCTGGATGAAAGCTGCTGGATTTTTGGTGTTTTATGGACAGAGTGGAGAGAACCTGAGCGAACAGTTTGGATGTGAAATTAGTACCTTGATCGGTCTGGATAGATTTTGGCATGCCGAATGTGGAGAAAAAGTTTACCAGGGCTTTTATGACAGCCTTGGTTTTAATGGTGCGCAGCGGTATAGCCTCGGGGTATCGAGTTGCTGCACACATCAGAGTCAAAAGGTACTGATGACCGGACTTTGTTTTGGGAAGTGGACCTACACAGTCTTGGATTATGTGCTCGAACGGCTCACCGAGAGCCGGGATTGGGTGCAGAGGAGCAGGTGGAATCACCTGATTCGGTTTGCTGCTAAGCTGGCAGACATGACAGGACTTACAGAATTTGGACACATCACTCTTCAAACCTGGCCAAAAGAAATAACGCAGAATGCGATGGTAAGTCTTTTTAATTCCTAAATGACCAGAAAAGTTATCATGCGCAAGACTAAGGACTTGAGGACGAAATTGTTGAGGCACAACTAATTGTTGAAACGAATTCCAACCCAGATCACCGGATGAGGGGGAATACTTACGCATTAATATGCCGTTATCAATGCAGTACACGGAGGGATTTTCGGCGTTCGCGCTGGCAGCAGATGAGAGGCAGGTTATCAGAGATGGGTCATTCTGCTGTGCAAGAACAAACTCAGCCCTATCAACAACGAAAGACAGGTTAGCATCAGTCGGTAACAAATCTTCAACTCCACATTTCCCAGATTTTTCAACAGTTTTTTCTGTTTTCACCAGATCATCATCAGAACACATGAATGAATCAGATAAATCCATTACATCACCATACTTGCGCGCCTGGGCGCGCGTAACGGCACAAGCCAGGAACACAGAGGAGTCACTGACAGCAGCAGGGGCCGAAAAATCCACAATAGGATTGTCGATCACTTCAGGCGTCGGAAAGACCTTTTTACCCGCTAAATCGTTGCCAAGAATGAGCGCAACACCGCGCACCGGTAAACGAGAACGAATGCCAATTTTAACCGGGCCAGAGACGAGAGGTGAGCGCAGAAAAACGGTGTGCAGCGGTGCTCGTAACACGCTCATTTTAACACCCCACAAAAGAGCATCGGAACCACAAAAAGATTTGTCAGAAAACGGCAAAACACTCTGCAGAATAAGGGACTGTGCAGCCCCCGTATCGCGCAAAATAGTGATTGGAACCTGATTCTCCTCTTGACCCATCAGCGACACCGAACCCCTGAGGAGGAATGGGCGGTAAGCTTCATCCACCTCAGCAGATTCACCTGTGCTGACCGGAGAGACAGCAGGAGCAGGCTGAACAAAACCAACAGTTTTAGGTTTTTTTAATATTTGGGTTTTGTTTGCGCTTCAGAGCCGGACAGTTCGAAATCAAATGCCCAGACTCATGGCAGTAAAAACACTCACGTGTCTCAGCGGACGCGAAGTTTGTGCGTGGAGGAGTTTTAGGTGATATGTGCAGATTTTTCCCCACACCACCAGAGGTTACCTCACGGCGCACCGGAGGGAAAGAGACACGATGTGTTAAAACAAACTCATCAGCAAACACAGCAGCTTTTGACAAGGTATCGACTTTTTGTTCGTTTAAATAAACAACAATTTTATCAGGGAGACATGATTTAAACTCTTCCAGTAAGAGCAGTTCACAGAGCTGAGCAAAATTAGACACTTTACTCACAGCACACCATTTGTCCAACAAAAGAGTTTTCTCCCTCGCAAACTCCACATAAGTTTGGTTGGCAGATTTTTCACAGTTACGGAATTTCTGGCGATAAGCCTCCGGTACCAATTCGTAGGCCCGCAACACAGTAGCTTTAACAAGATCATAATTTAAACTTTCGTCAATAGATAAGGATGCACAAACTTCCTGAGCTTTCCCCACTAACTTACACTGAAGCAGCAAACTCCACACATCTTTGGGCCAACTAAGAGTTGCTGCGATGCGCTCAAAGGCATTAAAATAAGAATCTACTTCTGTCTCCCTAAATGTTGGCACCAGAGCAATATGTCTACTGACATCAAATTTTTCAGCGACAGCGGCGGAAGGATTTAAAGGGCTGGACAAAGGAGAAGCTTTATTCAGCTCCATTGCCCTTATACGGAGATGCATAAGCTCAACCTCGCGGGTTTTTGTTTCCAGCTCCACCTCCTTCATACGAAGGGCCAGCTTCAGGTCCTCCGTATCCACACCAGCCTGTAGGAGAGCGACAGGATCAGGAGAGGCCAGAGCGGGTGTGGCAGCCTCCGCTCCCACATCCACCAGGCCGCTGGGGATCGGCTTGGCCGTGGTCGCCTCCGCTTCCATCGGACTTGGCACACCCACAGAAGCACTGACGTACTTAGACTTTGCTTTTACTATGCCCTCCTCCACCAAACGCTGTGCCAACTGGGCCTTAATTTCTGCCTTTTTAGCCATAAAGGGCAATGAAATATCAAACAAATTGGCAATCAGTACCAAATCTGCTTTGGTGCACCTATTTAATTTATCCAGGGTAGGATTTTGTGCAAACTCATCTAAATCCATACTTACCCCCACACACAGAGAAAAACTGCCAACCAAACAAAATCACTATTAAACAAACCGGAAAAATACTCACCACAAGCGCACGCGAAAAAAAAAGCAATGAGACGAGCCCCCCAAATTATGTTACGCACCCGTCTAGGGGAAGGTGCGTAGCATAATGTTTGTTTTAAAAATAAAAAAAAATAAAGTGGAATGTTTTCCCAGTCCCCAAAAAAAACAATGAACAGTTTGTAGAAAAATTACACAAAGGTTTATTTACACTATTTACAAAATTAAAAAAAAGGCCACCACATGGGCTATTCATTCAAGCAAAAAAAAGAAAACAAACAAAACAATTGGATACAAACTAAAGAGGCATTATAGCACTCAAACAAAAGATCCTATCCGACAAAACCACAGCTTCTACAAAAATAAACCTAAGTCTACCAAACAAAAAACACACTATCTTAATCTAATCAGAAAACACGGGTATCAAGTCACAAAGTTTGGAGTCTGGGAAAACAAACAACGGGTGCTGCTGTCAGAGAGGCTCCCCCTCATCACTGCCGGCCGCCAAGATTTAAAATAGGTTCCAGCCAATCAGCGCTGGGTCCGCCTTGCCACCAATCAGCTCCTGCACACAAAGATCCACAAAGACAGAACACCCACTACCAACCAACAGGACGAAACAAACCACAAGGACAAAACAAAGATCTACAAACAAACACAGAAACCCACTCCCAGACAACAAAACATTTCAGAACTACAAACACAACATTACCAAAAATACGGCCACAGCTGTAACAATGGTTAAAATGCATCTCCATTAAAATGATAACACATTTAACGTAAATTTAATCAGGTGAATACTCCAGCACCAGCTTTGACTTAGATGAGTCGGCAAATCATGACGAACATTTGCTCATCAATTATTTAGCGTTTTAATTCGCAGTTTATGTGCATTTTGGGAGAGATTGTTTTTTTCTGATGATCAGTGCAAAAGTTGCTCCACAAATATGCTGTCAATAAGCCTTTAAACCTTTAAAGCAGCACTCCACTGATGTAAAGCATAAAAGTTAAATTAACACAGAGAAGACAGCTGTCTTCTGGGGCCAAAAGAAAATGAAGAGAGAGAAGATGATAAAAAATAAATAAATAAAACTCCAGTGACTTTGGTGAATAACACTCTGATGTCACAGTGATGTCAGTACAGCTGGGACTTGGAGAGCACAAGTTTATGTAGTAACGGCTGGGTTTGAAATATGTGCACATATATCAGGTGAAAAGGGTCTATAATAAAGATGCATTCAGTTGTATTGTGGGAAATGTAGTAGAATGCAGTTTTTCGGGAAGCTTGGGCCATTCAAGTGACAAAAATCAAGATATAGCAACCTCTATTGCAACTACAGCTTTGTATAAGCTCTAAACTAAACACTAAACTGAAAGCCTTTTCAAAGTCCAGAGGGAATAAGAGAATGCTCTCTATTTGTGGGTACATACTTAAAGTGTAAGCATCTGAGCCAATTAAATGTATATCTGTTAGAAAAATATTGCCTGTGAAAAAGAATCCAGCAAGAGTCATTTATGTTTTTCTCAATTGATAAGACACTAAATTCCATTCACTGCACACAGCCACCAACTGACAGTACACATTTCTCAAAAACATGACACTGCTGTCCAAATTTTAGACACTATTCATGGTTTGCACACAGTTTCCAAAACTCTTGCACTCTTTTTGCAAAAGACTGAACATGTTTTTTGCTCATTTGAACACACTTTTTCACTCATAGCACACATTTTTCAAAAAGTGAACACTAGGAAGCAGAATTGGGACACTGTTCCAACACTGCTGTCACAGTTAAGACACAACAGGTCAAAACTGAAAACACTTTTGCCAATGAACTGCACACTATACAACCTGCTGGGAAACAGCATTAGCTGTTCAGAATGCAATCTGTTGTTAAGGTCAGCAGATGGTAAGGATGGTGCATAAAGTAAACTGTTTCAGGTTTATTGTGGTTTACCATGTATGTAAATGTTGTTTGTCACTTCAGTGACATGTCTATACTGGAACAATACAAGCAGTCAGAAACATTCACCAGAGCACTGACTCCCCCACATCACAGAAACAAACCACTAGCAATCACATTTTCAGATGGAAGTGAGCAAGCTTATGGAGCAGTGATGTATCTAAAGTGGGACTCGGACCAAGGCCCAGTCATCAAGACTAGTTGAGTCCAAAGCCAAACTAACTCCCTTGGACCACAAAGGTGATGCTGTAAAAGCAGAGATGTGTGGAGCAGTGTTTGCTTCACGTTTAAAGAAGTACTCTGAGCTTCACAGCTGGATCCAAGTGGAGAGGTGGTACCATCTTGTGGATAGCCAAACAGTACTTGGTGCAGTGCAGCGAGAAAGCTATGGTTATCAAACATTCCTTGCTAATAGAATTGGAGAAATCCAAAGCTGCACGAAGACTCAGGACTGGTGGTGGATTCCTGGTTCCAAAAACATTGCTGACATAATCACCAAAGGAGCCAGCCCTCAAAACCTGGATGAGAACTCAGAGTGGCAAAATGGGCCTGGATTCTTGAGCTTGCCAAAGTGGGAGGCAGTCGCTCTAACAGGGGTCATCACATTGACAGACAGAGAGGATGCCCTAAGAGATGTTTTTCTTGCTAAGCAAATGGACGTAACCTGCCCAAGCACCTTAACAGACAGGCTGACAGACAGGCTGGTGGTATTTAAAGATCATATCTCTGGGCTGTTGTTATGCGGTGGCAGAGTGCAGAGCTTTAAAGAGGATAAAGTTCGTGTTCCCATTCTTCCTTATGATACCTGGGTGTCAACGTTACTAACTCGAGAGGCTCACAATGAGAGTCATGATGGAGTGGCTGGAACTGTCCTGAAAATGCGGAGGAAGGCATGGGTTATAAAAGGACGGAGGATTGCTCAAAAGGTGGTTGACCGCTGCATAAGCTGCAGAAAAGTGAAAGCAAGGCGTTGCCAGCAAGTGATGGGTGACCTGCCATCTGAAAGAACGGAACCTGCTGCCCCTTTTCAGTTTACAGCAGTTGACCTCTTTGGATCATATCATGTGAGAGATGATGTCAAGAAAAGAGTGACAATCAAAGTTTGGGGTGTTATTTTTAGCTGCATGGCTAGCAGAGCCGTCCGTACAGAGTTAGTCAACGCTCTATCGACTGAAAGCTTCCTGATGGCCTACCAAAGGTTTACCGCGATTCGTGGACATCCAAAGAAAATCTGGTCAGAACCAGGGACCAATTTTATTGGAGCAAAACCAGTTCTGGAGGAGATGTACAGATTCTTGGGTAGCCAGAACAAAGCAGCCCTCGAGGAGATAGCTGCCAGAAGTGGAACAGAGTGGATGTGGAAAATCCATCAAGCTGATTCTCCACATAGGAATGGTGCTGCAGAAGCTGCTGTGCGTCTCGTTAAACAAGCGCTCTACAGTCTTGGAGGGGAACTTTCCCTGAGTTACAGTGAGTTCCAGACAACTCTTTACATGGCAGCCAATCTGGTGAATGAGCGACCAATTGAAGCCATAGTACAGAGCCGGGAGGATTGTATCCAGTATGTGACACCTAACAGCCTTCTGCTTGGCCGAGCTTTTCAAAGCGGAGACTGCAAAACATTCAACTTTGAAATCTACCCCTACAAAAGGTTAAAAGCAATGCAGTCAGAAGTAAACAAGTTCTGGAGGTACTGGAGTCAACTCGCCGATCCCAACTTGTTTGTGAGGAGCAAGTGGCACACCACACACAGAAATGTCGCTGTTGGAGACATTGTCTGGTTAAGTGACCAAAATGCACTGAGGGGACAGTTAAGGCTTGGAAGAGTTGTCAGCACCAACCCAGACAGCGAAGGTGTCGTGAGGGACGTCAATGTCAGGGACTGTCCAAGCTATTGTGTCCTGTGATAAAACCTGTTAAAAATGCAGTAAAGCCAAGAAATCCATCATCTGATGCAAACAAGGAGAAATTCCAAGCAACGACCCTTCACCGGGATGTCAGGCGGCTGGTTGTTTTACTACCTGTTGAGGAACAGATGAAGGATCTAGGTTAGATTATCATAAGTTGTGCATGCTTCAAACTGAAGCCTTTAAGATTACCTTCAAACATGCAATCTTCCAAGTGTGACCACAGAAAGATCGAGTGGGAGTTGTCAAGTCAAACTGGGAGAAGCTGAAACCTCATAGAAAGAAGAAGCTGAAATCTGATAGAAAGAAGAAGCATTCACACAGGTGCTACACTCAGCTGGGGCGGAACCAATCTGCGGCTGCAGGGTTGCTACCTGCGACATAAAAAGGGACACATGCAACACTCTGAGAAGGAATGGAGAATGAATGACCTCGGTCAAACAAAGTGGCTGTCAGCGTGAGGATCTGCGGCAAACTGTGCAGGACTGCTTCATCTACAAAAATCCGGGTAGCAGCCGGCAAGAGCAGAATCGTGAAGGATCTAAGAGACTGTTTAACCTGCCGATGTGTGCTGCTGCAGAATGTGTTAGCATTAGCATTAGCCACAGAGCTCGGCGTCAGCCACTAGGCTGGTTGTTAACTTTCTTATGTTTGTATGCCAATAATTGCCGTGTGTTTGTAATTGCTCAGTTGAAAATAAGATTGCAGACTAATTGGTGCTAATTAGAGGTTTTCCAGCTAAGGTTAAAAGACCAGTTAATTCATTCTGTTTGTAATGGTGGGTTTGTACTATGCACTTTATTTTATTTGTTTATTTATTGGATCTGGAAAGGAATGCACTTTAAAAGTCACTTTATGCACTTTAAATAATTTTAAAAATATGAATTAAAAAGTATAAAAATTGTTTAAAAAGTCTGATAGAAATGTTAAGAATAAAATTTGTTAAAATGTGATTAAAATCAACTCTTTAAAATGCAGGTAAATTCATGTGTGGCATAGGATTTGTTTGAAAATTGGTCATGCCATGGTTTGTTGCTTCAGTTATTTGATGTCGAGGTTAACAAACGTAAATTGAGTGGCATTTGCTAATGAGGTGAAATTGTACATGGGGAATGGCTGTCACTATCTCCCGAATGCAACAGTGTGAACATTGTTCTTTTGTGTTTTGCTTAAAGGTTTTCCACCTAAACCTGTTAAGCAATATGGAATTTGTACGCCTTCACTCATTGTTTTGAGCCATGCTTTTATTGTGGACGATGTGTGCACCAAAAGTGAGGTATTCGGTGAGTGCCGTAAATTGTTGCTGTTCTTTTGGCGGTCTGTTAACATTGCTGCTAATAAAGATGAGGCAGTTCTACACGTTCCAAAAGAAGCCTGGAATTGAATTTTCGCTAACAGGTTATGGGCCCAGGCCACCGCCAACGACAGAGAAGTTTGCCGAAGTAAGATACGGAGCTTCTTCAAAGAATAAGAGCCGACTCAGAGATGAGAAAATGGTAAAGTTGTAAAGAGCAGTTCCGCGAAGCATTGCGCGAGCACCAGAGCTAATAGTTAGCAAAAAGACTATCGACGTGAAACACGTGCGAAGATGGCTAACAGAGGAGCGACAGGAGTTATATCGCAGTAACTCATTTTTGATGGAACAGAAGAAAAGTATGACCTTTGGGAGACAAGGTTCCTTGGTCACTTGCACATATTAAATTTAAAAGAAACTATTTTACATAAACCGCCTGCTGAGGCTAGTGAGGAGCAGCTAGCTCAAGATAGCAAGAAGAATGCTGACTGCTATGCTGAACTGATAAGACTGATGGATGATAAAAGCCTCTCGTTAATTAGGCACGATGTTGCCGATGATGGCAGGAAAGCCCTGAAGATATTGAAAGAGCATTACTCAGGGAAAAGCAAGCCAAGAATAATAAGTCTGTACACATCGTTGACCAAGCTACGGATGACAGACGGCGAAAGTGTTACAGACTATATCATAAGAGCAGAAAATCTTATTACATCCTTGAGAGATGCAGGTGAAACCATGAGCGATGGATTAACTGTGGCCATGGTACTTGGCGGACTACCAGACTTTTTCAAGCCACTTGCTGTCCATGTGACTCAAAACGAAGATGAAGTCACATTCACAGACTTTAAAAGGAGACTGAGAATCTACGAAGAAGCTGAGAAAATGAAAACAGTTGAACCGATGGACAATGTGATGAAAACTCACATGAAATACAGCAAACAAAATCCGAGAAAACACTTAAATAACAAATGCCATGAAGATGTCAGCATGACATGCTACAGATGTGGAATTAAAGGACACACAGCAAGACAGTGTACTCGAAAAGTGTGGTGCAGTCACTGTAGAAGCAACACACATAAAGAATCTCTGTGCAAGAAAAAGAGGGAACAAGATGGTGCCAGAAAAGTTGTAGAGGAAAAGCAGGAGGGCAGTGATGATGATCACCTCTTCAAGGTGAGACATACAAAGAACGAGAGTCCAGCAGGCAACGTGAAAAAGAAAGGCATCATGGTGGATGGAGGAGCAACATCCCACATTGTGAATGACATCAACAAGTTTAAGAGTTTCGACGAAACATTTCAGCCAGAGACCCACTCAGTCGAGTTAGCAGATGGGAGCAAGTGCAATGGCATAGCCAAGCCTAGAGGTACAGCAGTTATTTATCTCCTGGACAGCACCGGGCGACAACACAGAGCTCAACTTCGTCAAGCGCTGTACATGCCATCGTATCCTCAAGACATCTTCTCGGTGGCGAGAGCAACGAACGGAGGAGCAACAGTCATCTTCAAGAAAGACAACAGTCACATGATCACAAAGGATGATAACAGGTTTGACATTTATGAAAGTGGCAATCTGTATTATTTATTGACTGTTGAGCAAAATGTGGATGAGTGTAAAGTGTGCCATGACATCCAGACTTGGCATGAGATTATGGGACATTGCAATTATGAGGATGTGCAGAAGTTGCAAGGTGTTGTAAAAGGTATGAGGATAAAGGGGAGTGTGGTCAGGCCAGCTAAGATATGTGAAGTGTGTACGCAAGGCAAGTTCACACAGAGTAGAAATAGAGAACCAGACAGAAAGGCTCTAAAACCCTTACAGGTGGTCCACACTGATCTAGCAGGTCCAATGAGAACCCCAAGCATAGAGGGACACAGGTACACTCAATCTTTCACAGATGACTATTCAGGTACAATGTTTGTGTACTTCTTGAAAGCCAAAAGTGATGCAGTTAATGCCACAGAAAAATTCTTGGCAGACATAGCAACTTATGGTGAAGTGAAGTGCATTCGTTCAGACAACGGCACTGAGTTCACAACAAGAGAGTTTCAAGAACTGTTAACTAAGAATAGGATAAGGCATGAAAAATCTGCACCCTATTCACCCCACCAAAATGGCACAGCAGAGAGAGGATGGCGAACCCTCTATGAAATGGGCAGGTGTTTACTGTTAGAGAGTAAATTACCAATAAACTATGGAGCTATGCTGTACAGACAGCTGTCTATGTGAGAAACAGGTGCTACAATAGACGAACAGGAAAAACTCCATATGAGATGTTTACAGGAGTTAAACCAGATGTTTCCAAGTTGCAGAAATTTGGATCGATCTGTTTTGCCTACAAACAAGAGAAAGGGAAATTAGATCCCAGATGTGAAGAAGGCATTTTCATTGGCTATGACAAAAACAGTCCAGCTTATCTGGTATATTATCCAGACAGAGAGAAAGTCCAAAAGCACAGGTTAGTGAAATTCACAACCAAAACTGCTCATGAAAAAGAGACACAAACTTCTGAATGACACATTGAGTACTGTGAGAGAGAGGTACAGCCAATAAGCCATGACAACAGAGAAAAAGTTGATGAAAAGAAGGAAAATGCAGCAAATCACAGTAATGAAAGTGGTGCTTCTGAGATTGTTCCAAAACAGACTGAAGTGCCTCAGCCAGTGGACAAAGCTGAGAGAATGAGGCCACAGAGAGCAAGGAAGAAACCAACTTATCTCCAGGACTTTGAAACAGAAGAAAAAATGGACAGACTACAAACATGTATAGACTTCTGTTACAGAGCTGTGTGTCACATCCCTCAGACCTACAAAGATGCCATTGCTCCAACCAACTCAAGGAAGTGGATAAAAGCAATGAATGAGGAGATGCAATACCTGGAGGAAAATGAGACCTTCAGTATCACCCAACTTCCACCAGGCAAACAAGCAGTGGGGGGTAAGTGGGTGTATGCCCTAAAGAGTGACACTGATGGATCAGAAAAATACAAGGCAAGCTACATAGCAAAAGGCTACTGTCAAAAACCAGGAACGGACTATGATGAGACATTCTCACCTACTGCAGACATGACCAGTATGAGGGTGGTCTGCAGAAGGCAGCACAGGAGAATCTTATTCTGCATCAGAGGACGTCAAGACAGCATATTTACACGCACCTATTGACTGTGAATTTTACATTGAACAACCAGAAGGTTATGAGACGAGGTCAGAGACAGGTACAAAGCTAGTGTATAAGTTGCATAAGTCTCTCTATGGTCTCAAGCAGTCTGGCAGAAACTGGAATACTATGTCGCATGCATGTTTGATTGAAGATGGTTTCATACAGAATCCAGCTGATCACTGTGTGTACACCAGTGGTTCTCAAATTTTTTCTGTCGGGCCCCCCTTTGGAGGACAAAAAACTTTCGTGCCCCCCCAATAACGTTGTGCGTATATATATATATATATATATATATATATATATATATATATATATATAGATAGATAGATAGATAGATAGATACATAGATAGATAGATAGATAGATAGATATGTGAGAGAATTTGACAATTTTGAGGTTTAGTAGTTTCCAATTAGACAAATGTACAGTTTAAGTAAGAGTTAATTAATTATAAATGGTTCACAGACACCCCACAACATTTTTTTGTATTGTCTTTGGTGCCATTGTTATTATTGTGAATGTTAATATTGTGGTGTTGTAATTTACTGAGTGCCCCTGAACGCCTCACAGAGTTTGTAGTGGAGCTAGACCGGAGACGCAGCAGATTCTCTGCAGCGGAGGCACGGGCCAGAAGGAGAGGCTAATTTTGATCATTGTTGGCCAAATAAAGACTTTGATGCAATTCACCCCGTTTTGCTCTCTGTGCCTCGGAGCAGCTGCAACATCTTGGCGAGCCAGCCAGGAGATCGGGTAAAAAGTGACTTTTAATGAGCGAGAGAAAAAGTTTTTCAGTTAGCCTGTTAGCAACGTTAGCGGCTAACGGTAGCTCTCGCGCCGGAGGATACCCCTTCTCCTACAACAAACCTGGAACCGGACTATCAAATAAAACAACTTGTGAGTACAAAAATGGATTTGGAAGAACTGAGGGACCAAGTTACTACTGCCCTGTGCCGCCAGAACAAGGATCGGCTTGTGGAGGTCAGTTTTCTGTTGAAATGTAATACTGATGAAGAGACAGAAGAATCACTGAAGAAAGCTAACCGTCGTGAGCTAATGAAAGTGATTGAGCACAAACTGGATGAAGTGGAGGAAAGTTATAAGCCTGAAGACACTGTCCAGTATGTGAGGGATCTTTTATCAGCTTTGGGTTCAACGGTGACAGGACCAAAAGGCGATGCTAGTGAGGGGCGCGACTTTTCCCGCTCTTCAGAAAAATGTGAGGAGCTGCAGCAGGAGATCAGAGCGCTAGAGGAGAAGCTCAAAATGGCGGGCGCAGCGGTCCCGACCCAAAGCTCTCAGCTTGGGAGCGTCCCTGAAGTGAGTATTCGTAGAGAGTTTCGCATCAGTGGGCAAATAGGTGAAGGCGGGCAGCGTGATAAACTGTCTTACACTAACCTGCTCCACCAAACGGAAAGCGGACTCCGCAAAGGCCACAGTGAGTCAGAAGTGATTGAGGCAGTGATTAGAGCCATCAGTCCTGGACTCAAACTCAGAGACATGCTTGAACTAAAAACTGATTTGACTCTAACCCAGCTAAGGACAATATTGAAAGGACATTACAGAGAAGATGATACATCAGACTTGTATCAAAAGCTGATCAACCTTTCTCAGGATCACAAAGAGTCCCCACAAGATTTTCTCTTCAGGGCTATTGAGCTTAAAGATAGGCTGCTGTATGCTTCAAAGGGAAAAGAAACGGAGCACTACGGAGCAGACCTGATCAAGAGGAAATTTTTGAGGTCAGTTGGTACAGGACTTTTGAATGACAACATCAAGTTTCAGCTGAAACCACTTCTCGACACACCGGATGTGACTGATGAAGCTTTAATAGAGAGACTAAATGAAGCGGCCAATCTTGAGACAGAAAGGCTGAACAAGTTAAAGCGGAACAACAATAAAACTACAAAGATAAATGAACTGCAGACACCAGATGAGCCTCGCAGCAACCCACAAACCACCACAGCTTCAGCCCCAGCCAAAGAGAACACAAAGACTGCTCGGGCTCCCCCAGAAGTACATGCCCTTGTATCAGAACTTAAAGCTGAGGTGGCCGAAGTGAAGCAGATGGTTCTCGCTTCTCTGAATGCAAGCAAGTCCCAGCCACCAAAGAAGCTTCCAGAGGACGCCCGCGCCCGGAGGAGGAGAGGCTGCAGGACCTGCCAGAACAACGGTGAGGGAGACAGCTGCACCCACTGCTTCAAGTGTGGCCAGTCGGGTCACATCTCCAGAGGATGCCGTGCTTCACGTCTGCTGCAGGGAAACGACGGAGGGCCACTGCCACGGGACCAGCAGTGACCCAACCGCCTCATCAGGAGTCCCGCCACTGCTGCAACTGTCGACAGGAGGAGCAACGCGACGCCCCGCTCTACACATGTGCAGGATGCTCATCCGCCAGCTACTGTTCCAAAACATGTCAGACACATCACTGGCAGGAACACAAACACACATGTAAAGCAGTGAGGGTGGTTGAACAATATTTGGGTGAGACAAAAGAACAAAAGTGGTCCTCACACATAGGAAATGTTGACATGATGGTAAACAAGCAAGGGAAAAAACTTATCAAACTTATTGGTAGACGCAAAATGGTTAGGTGCACTTTTGATAAAGTACCAGTTACAGCACTGTGGGATACAGGTGCACAGGCTACTGTAATAAATGACAAATGGAGAGCTGAGCACTTACCGCACACAACTCTTAGGGGTATAGAAGAACTCTTAGGACCAGAACCTTTAAATGGGTTAGCTGCCAATCACACAGAGATACCTTTTATGGGGTGGGTCCCAGTAGAGTTTAGTCTCGTAGGTGCAGATGCTTCTTTCTCCAGCCTCCCAGTGCCTGTCCTAGTCTCTAGTGACCCAAATGTGGCTCAAGACCCTATCATAGGATTTAACGTGATAGAGGAAATCCTTAATGAGCAAATGAAACAAGGGGGTACTGAAAACGGTGACTGTGCTGCTAGCATTGTGAGTAATGCTTTTGACATTGATGCTGTTTCTGCTAAGACTTTTATCCAGTTGATGCACACCAACCAAACGGTAGACCTTGAGACTCATGTTAAAACAGGACGAGGTAAAGTTGCTCTGGGTCCAGGTGAAGTTGCCACTCTTCGCTGCCGCACCCGTGTTTCTGCAGAGGAGGACACTGCAATGCTGTTTTGCCCAAGTGAAACCCAAGGGTTACCCGAAGGACTTCATATCCAAGAGGTACTGTTTAAAGCAAAAAGGGGCAACTCTACCACAGTTCCTGTGTCAGTCACAAATACCACGGGCCATAGTATCACTTTAGGTCCACGTGTTATTTTGGGACATATTGAGGGGGTTAAAGCAATATATCCAGCCGCCCTCCAACCAGTTAAAACTGAACAAACTGAGAAAGTAACAACGGATGCAGACGTTAAAGTCTCATCACCTCCAAAAAGTGACTCTAACGAGGCATGGGATCCCCCTGTTGCCTTAGATCATTTAACTAGAGAACAACAAAGAGCAGTAAGAGAAATGTTAAAGGAGGAGTGTAAAGCTTTTTCTAAAGATGATAGTGATGTAGGCTGTATTCCCTCCCTCCAAATGCACATTACTCTTCAAGACCAGACACCAGTTCAAAAGACTTACATCAGTGTACCCAAACCTTTACACCAGGAAGTCAAAGCATATTTGCAGGACTTAATCAACAGAGGGTGGGTTACAAAATCAAAATCGCCTTATTCTTCTCCTATAGTGTGTGTTAGGAAGAAGTCAGGTGAACTCAGACTTTGTGTGGACTATCGTGAACTAAACCGTAAATCTGTGCCTGATAGACATCCTATTCCTAGGATACAAGACATGCTTGATAGCCTTACTGGTAGCTCTTGGTTTACAGTACTGGACCAGGGGAAGGCTTATCATCAGGGGTTTTTAGACGAAGAAAGCCAGCCTCTCACAGCATTCATTACACCCTGGGGTTTATACCAGTGGGTCAGGATCCCATTCGGACTAAGTTCCGCCCCAGCTGAGTTTCAAAGAAGCATGGAGGAGTGTCTGTGGGGTTTACGTGATGACATTTGCTTACCTTACCTTGATGACAATTTGGTCCACAGTAAGTCATTTCAGGACCATATTGAACATGTCAGGGCCGTGTTGCAAAGGTATCAAAAACATGGTGTAAAATTGACTGCTAAAAAGTGTGAACTGTTCAAGCCTAATGTGAGATTTTTAGGCAGGATTGTATCAAAAGAGGGTCACAGTATGGATCCAGCAGAGGTCGCTCCTGTACTGGCACTGAAAGAGAAACAGCCTAGCACAGTGGGTGAAGTGAGGCAAATACTGGGCTTCCTATCATACTACAGGTCTTACATACAAGATTTTTCACGTATAGCCAAGCCCTTGTATGAACTTCTTGCTGGTCCATCTGTTCAAGACTCACAGGATGCAAAGACATTGAAAAAGACTAAAAAAGGGAAAAACAAGCAGAACCGAGGACAGCTACCCTCGTCTGCCCCTGTCAAATGGACTGAGACTCATCAACAAGTTTTGTCGTACCTGGTTGATAAACTGTCTAATCCGCCTGTCCTAGGTTATCCAGATCTGAACCAACCTTTTGTGTTACATACTGACGCTTCTCAGGCAGGATTAGGAGCTGTACTTTATCAGCGTAGCAATGGTAAGCTAAGAGTGATAGCTTATGGGTCTAGAACCTTAACACCACCTGAGAAAAACTACCATATGCATGCAGGAAAATTGGAGTTCTTAGCACTTAAGTGGTCTATTTGTGAGCGGTTCAGGGATTATTTGTTTCATGCACCATCTTTTGTGGTTTATACAGATAATAATCCACTCACTTATGTCTTAACTACTGCAAAGCTAAATGCATCAGGTCAACGTTGGGTGGCAGAGTTAGCAGATTTTAACTTTTCTATAAAGTACAGGCCAGGGAAAACAAATGCAGACGCAGATGGGTTATCCAGGATGCCCATGGACTTTGAGGACTATATGAGACACTGTACACATTCAGTCAGTCAGGATGCTGTAACAGCTACACAGCAGAGCATCCTGGTGCAGCAAACGGAGCAGACGCCAATGTTTAGTGTGGTTTCATTTGATGCTCTTCAGCAACAGGCAGGAGCAGAGAGACTTTTGGACACTATTCAGCCTTTACCCAGAGAGGAGATCTGTGCAGCTCAGCAACAAGACCCTGTAATAGGTAAAATGTACAGTTATGTGAAACAAAACAGAAAACCTGCTGCACATGAGATTCAAAACGAGAGCTCAGAGTTCAAGGCACTTGCCAGGGAGTGGAGTAAACTGTGTATCAGGGAGGATGGGACTTTGTTCAGAAAAACGCAACACAAAGAGCAACTGGTTCTTCCTGCTGTGTACCACCCCCTTGTCTTAAATGAACTACACAAGCAGATGGGTCATTTGGGCTCAGAAAGGACAATAAACTTAACTCGAGACCGTTTCTATTGGCCGAAAATGCAAAGGGACATTGAGCACTTTGTCATGAA
The DNA here is from genome assembly GCF_022539595.1 of Amphiprion ocellaris. Lineage (NCBI taxonomy): Eukaryota > Metazoa > Chordata > Actinopteri > Pomacentridae > Amphiprion > Amphiprion ocellaris. Next base: position 13,195,477 of record NC_072783.1, on the reverse strand, counting down.
TGTTTGTGAGTGTTTGAAAAAAAGAAAACCAAACAGACAAGCACGTGCCCCCATGCAGAGCATTGAAACTACTCATCCATTTCAGATTGTGTCGATTGACTTTCTGCATCTTGAACAATGCAAAGGCGGTTGCGAGTATATTCTTGTAGTCATGGACCACTATACTCGCTTTGCTCAAGCATATGCTACAACTAACAAAGCAGCGAAGACTGTAGCAGAAAGACTGTTTAATGACTTCTGCCTTAGGTTTGGCTTCCCGGAGAAACTGCATCACGACTTGGGGAGAGAGTTTGAAAACAAACTGTTGCATCATTTGAAAGACCTGTCAGGTATTAAAGGGTCACACACAACTCCTTATCACCCGCAAGGAAACGGGCAAACAGAACGGTTTAACAGGACTCTTCTCTCTATGCTAAGGACACTAACAGAAGAACAGAAAACAGACTGGAAAAGCCACCTTCCCAAAGTCATACATGCATATAACTGTACTGTTAATGAGTCTACGGGCTACTCTCCATTCTTCTTGCTGTTTGGTAGGCTACCACGGCTTCCTGTGGATCTTCTGTTTGGTATTGAACAGCAGGACAGCCCAGGCCCTTATCAGGACTATGTTGACAAATGGAGGCAAAGGATGACAGAAGCCTACAACATCGCCACCCGAAATGCAGGCAAATCGTCACAGCGAGGTAAAACACAGTACGACAAGAAAGTGTATGGGCCACCATTGAAAATCGGCAGTCGTGTCCTGGTGAGAAATGTGACTGAGAAGGGAGGTCCTGGCAAAATCCGCTCCTACTGGGAAGACAACATTTATGTCATCAAAAACCAGAAGGGTGAGGACAGTCCCGTGTTCGAGTTGGTGCCAGAAAACGGCCAAGGCAGGACAAGAGTTATGCACAGGAACATGTTATTGCCTTGTGATTTTCTCCCAGTCTCAGCAGACACAAACAAGACTGGAGATAAAACAAAAACAAAGAAAAGACTTTTAAACAAAAATGACAAAACCCGGATGAGACAAGCGCAGCAGGTGGAAAGTGAGGAGGAGTCAGATGAAGATTTATCAGATGCTGTTTTTACATGGACTGTTCCTGAGCCTCACGAGACACCTGCACTGGACCCCACTGCGACAGAGTTCATTCCACTGCTGGACAGGGATGAGCTTCTACAAAATGAGACTTTTCAAATCGCTGATGATGATCAGGAGGACCCCATCCCAGCTCAACTGCCAGAAGAGGACGCTGAGGAGACTGAGGATGCGAGAGATGTGGACAGTGGTTCAGATTCTGAATCTTTGGAAGAAACACAGCAGATGAGTACTTATCCAAAGCGAGACAGAAAGAAACCACAAACTCTGACTTATAATACTTTGGGTCAACCAAGTTTTACTGAGCGAGCCGTTGCAACTAAAGGTTTAAGTGTTCATGGTTACTGGCGACCTTGGTAAACAAAAAGACTGTTGACATGTTAAGACTGAAGTATTCATGTTATAAGACTGTTGAAACTCTTCACACTTTATCCTCCAGGTATATGAGTTAAAAAAAAAAAAAAAAAAAAAAATGTACTCATGGATTGATGGCCGATTTATGGTTTAAGACTGTGGTACTTGGGTAATTGTTTTTCTTGGTGAATGAAATGGGAAAAAGATGCAATACCCTTATGTAAAGTAATGGTCAAATGGTTTGGTTATGTTTACACATGTATTGGACTTGTAATAACATCTGAGCAAGCGTCAGGGGGTATACACAGCTGCAGTGCACGGTAGTCTGAGTTACTCATAACGGGTAGTGACCTAAAATACTGTCCATCCCATACTATTTGGTTCATTATAATAGAAACTTGAGCAGGTACATTTAAGTGTCGGGACGACATCTCTTAAGTGGGGGAGAGTGTGAGAGAATTTGACAATTTTGAGGTTTAGTAGTTTCCAATTAGACAAATGTACAGTTTAAGTAAGAGTTAATTAATTATAAATGGTTCACAGACACCCCACAACATTTTTTTGTATTGTCTTTGGTGCCATTGTTATTATTGTGAATGTTAATATTGTGGTGTTGTAATTTACTGAGTGCCCCTGAACGCCTCACAGAGTTTGTAGTGGAGCTAGACCGGAGACGCAGCAGATTCTCTGCAGCGGAGGCACGGGCCAGAAGGAGAGGCTAATTTTGATCATTGTTGGCCAAATAAAGACTTTGATGCAATTCACCCCGTTTTGCTCTCTGTGCCTCGGAGCAGCTGCAACATCTATATATATAAAAAACTGTGAAAACATGAATATGCAGGCTGGGCTATTTCATCTGATTCCATTTTGTTGTTTTTCACAGTAAAGATCAGGGGTGTCAAACTCATTTTAGTCCAGGGACCACATAAACCCCAATCTGATCTCCAGTGGGCCCCACCAGTAAAATCACAGCATAATAACCTATAAATAACCACAGCTTCAACTTTTCCCCTTTGTTTTAGTTTTAAAAAAGTACATTCTGAAAGTGTTCACATTTAATGAAGTATATTTTTACAAAATATTATGAACCTGAATTTTCTTAAGGAAAACAAGTTCAATTTCAACAGTAGCTTATTATTCCTCAGTTCATCATTTACACATGCATTGTAACTGCCAGATAACAGTTTATCTACAAAAACACAAAACATTCAGTCACAGGTATCTGGAACTATATAATATATAATATATATAAATATATATTTATATATATTATATATATTTTTTATATCTATGGCATATACAGTCTATGGGCCAGCACAATTTCAGTATTGTTGTGCGCTGCGAAAAACAGGCCGACGTTAAAACAATAGTTCAGCTAATTAGTTCCGTGTTGAAGGACCTTTTCCTCCCAGTCGCCCGTGCCCCTCTTGACATGCCTCTGTGCCCTCCCAGGGGGGCGCGCCCCACTATTTGAGAAACACTGGTGTACACAAAGGAAAAACATGATGAAAAAGTAATCCTCATTATATGGGTTGATGTTCTGATCATAGCTGCTAGCAATGAAAGTGTATTGACAAATGTCAGAGCGATGTTAACTGAAAAGTTCAAAATGAAAGATCTGGGAAGACTTAAACATTTTCTGGGAATAGACTTTAAGCAAACAGACGGTCAAGTTGTTATGTCTCAGAAGACATATGTGAACAAATTATTGAAAAGATTTGAAATAGATTGTAGGTCCAGAGAGACCCCATGTGAACTAAAAAAAACTTGACTACACAGACAATGCTGAAAAAATGACAAATCCAAGAAGGTACAGAGAGGCAGCGGGAAGTTTAATATATTTGACCACATGTGCTAGACCAGACATAAATTTTGTGGTCAGTAAACTCTCACAGCATTTTGAAAATCCAAGTAAAGAACACTGGAGCACTGTAAAACATGTGTTCAGGTACCTTAAAGGTACAGCAGAACAGAGTTTATGCTTCAAAAGAAATGACACAAGTAAACTAGGTTTGAAAGTGTACAGCGATGCAGACTGGGCATCAGCGAGAGCAGACAGGCACAGCATCTCAGGTTATTGTGTTAGCTTAAGTGAAGAAAGCTCTCTGATTTCATGGAAGTCAAGAAAACAACCAACAGTAGCACTTTCTACCTGTGAAGCAGAATACATTGCCTTAGCATCAGCTATACAGGAATGTATGTATTTGGAACAGCTACTTAAAGGAATGGACAAATACCAGTATGCACAAACAAAAGTGTACGAAGACAATCAAGGGACTATTGCACTTGCCAAAAATCCTGTAAACAGGCAGAGGTCTAAACACATAGACATCAAGTACCACTTCATAAGGGAAGTTGTAAACAGTGGAAAAGTGTATCTGGAATATTGTCCTACTGAGCAAATGGTTGCTGATGTGAAGACAAAACCGGCCACTAAGGTGAAACTGAAAAGATTTGTGAAAGACATGTTTGGCACATAAAACTGTATGACAATGTTGTGTTCCCAGGTAACCCAATGAGTTGTAGGCGAGTGGGGGTGTTAAGCAATATGGAATTTGTACGCCTTAACTCATTGCTTTGAGCCATGCTTTTATTGTGGATGATGTGTGCGCCGGAAGTGAGGTATTTGGTGAGTGCCGTAATTGTCGCTGTTCTTTTGGCGGTCTGTTGTTGACGTTGCTGTTAATAAAGATGAGGCAGTTCTACACGTTCCAAAAGAAGCCTGGAATTGAATTTTCCTTAACAAAACCTATCAACTTACCCTATCAACTAAACCTATCACCTAAGTTGCCATCTTTGTATTCCATGACTTTGTGACCATTGCAAAATAAAAGAGGAAGAAAAGAAAGCAACTATCTGATTAATGAGTGGAGTCCAGCTCACAACCTGGGTAGATGAAACATCCTTTTTCAAGTGGGGAACCTGCACACAAACCCTCAAAAATCATCAATGATATTCACCTGTCATTGAAAGTCGGAGAACACTTGACAGAATAAGACCACTGATAAAGCTGATTTAAGAAACCATATAAATAGATATAGTAAATGTTCTTTTTGTGCAGTGTGGTGGTAGTTTTGAGCCAAGGATTCGTCGAGGAACCCAAGGAGCTGCGCTGCTCATCTCCTCACTGACAAGAGGTGTTTGTGTGTGAGGGGGAGGTGTAGCAGGTGGGTGGAGGGCGGCAGGCTACAAAATGAGAGAATGAGCTGCGCTGGAGGAGCACATGTGAGAGGCGCACCACAGGAGCCCGACGCGCTGCGATAATTAGCCGCGGATATATTAACGGGAATTACCGGATTATGAGGATTTGAGAAGGAGAAGTCGCCAGAATCCGGTGTCATACAAGGCGAGGGATTAAGTTAGGCGTCTTCACTCCTCCGGTCTGCCGTTATGGGGATAGACCGGCGGCGGAGAGCATCGCTGGCTCTCACCTTGAACTTCCTCGCCTTGTTCCTGGCCGTGTCGGCGCTGACCACCAGCTACTGGTGCGAGGGGACGAGGAAAGTGGTGAAGCCGTTCTGCACCGGCCAGGTCACCACCAGGCAGTCGTTCTGCATCAGGTTCAACAGCTCCAACATCAACGACACGCGGCTGGTGCAGTACATCTGGGAAACAGGGGAGGATAAGTACGTGATGCGGAAGTTTCACACCGGCATCTGGTTCTCCTGCGAGCAGAACATCAACATGACCGGTAAGTTTGGACAGGAACAGACACCGGGCTGGCTTGTGGCACCGGGGCGCAGCAGAGCGCACGGCGAGTGCGCACGGAGAGGTGCGTCAGGGAGAGTCACAGTGGTCCAGTAACCCTGAAGTACAGCCGAGTACTGATTCAGTTGTGTGTGTTTTTTAAACCAAAACATAAATCTAATTTAATTCTGCTTCATCCCACAGTGAATCTAGTGATTAATCTCTGAAATTGTTTTCAATATTATAGAATATTCATCTTCAAAGTTCATAACCCACATTACAAGGTTTCGTCATCCAAACATTATTAGACGCAGAACTTTTAGAACAAGATCTTAGTAAACTCAAGATACAAATGTATGTTCCATAAAATGTGGGACAGTATTTTTTTTTAATTCTTTAAGAAAAGAAAAGGCAAGTTATTATAAATAATTGATTTAATTACCTTAATCATTAATTAATTGGATATCATATAGAGGACACAAAATTTAGTTTGGGGTCCTGAACCCGGCTATCGACACAATATTTTTTGTACATATCATCTGGATAATCGATTAATCACAGTGGCTCAATTTTAAAACCACCATAAAACAATGAAAAATCAAGGTTAAAGCCATATTCCACCTGCTTCAAAGTTGATGTAAAATTTACTGACGTACTGCTGCCTGTGGAAGCTGTTCAGCTGATATATGGGGCAGAAACGCCAGCTGAGGGCTGCAGGGTCCCGCCACTGTGGCCCTAACAGAGGCTGCACAGTGCGTCTTTCTCCAGAGCACCAGAAAAGCAATTGGTGTGTTGACAGCAGAATTTGTTGCCAGTATTCTGCTACAAGCTGCATTTGAGGCAGGAGATTGTGACACTCTGATGGGGAGAGGGAGGCAGAGGTTGTTACTGCACAAACACAGAAAGGAAATCCCTTCACAGATTGGATCAAATGGTGATTATTTTTTATTTCCCATCACAGATTCGTCTTTGTCTCAGAAAGTCTACCTCTGACTCTGTCATAATCAGGGAAACTGATGGCATACAGATGAAGTCTCACTTATCAGCATGTTGCAGCGGTGACTCTTGTCACTGAGTGTCAATTAAATGTCTCATTTATATTCTTTTACAGGTGAAAAATGCAGAAATTTCATTTATGTTGCACCATCAAATGAAAGAGGTAAGAATACATGTTATATATGAACATAAACACACTGTCAGTGACACTGACAAAATTTGATTTCCTATATCTAGTTGATGCACTGCAGTCTCACTGATACAAAAACAAGGGTTTAAGAGTCACGAGAGGCTCAGAAGTGGCACATAGCAAAGAAAAAAAGCCTTGTTTTTTCAGTTCTGTCATCTTGAGACTTGAAGTCCTTCACCTACTCTCAACATTAGGACTGTTTTCAGATGGCTTAAAGTAAGCAGCTTAACCTGAAGTGGACATTTTAAAAAAGGAATTTAAGATCATATGTCACTCTGATGAACACTGGTCCAACACTTTCTGCCTAGCCTGCCCAAGGTCAATTGTTCCTACCCTGAATATGACCCATAAAAATGTAAACACAAATTAATTAGATTCAGGAACAAAAACAAGGGACATGTTTGAGTTAACCCTTAGTGCATACAAGAGCTAAAATGTAAAGGTAGTGAACATACCTTGAACAAAAAAACAACAATTTTTTTCATAATTGCAAACAAACATACAATTAAAGCTATGACACATTCTGGTTAAAATAATTTTGACCAAATTTAAAATGGCAAACAAACAGCATTTTCTGTGTTACAGTCCGGTGTTATGTCAACCCATCTATCTACCCTAACCTCCTTCAGAAATGAACTTTATGGCTCTAAGTAAATGTATCTTATCCCTACATGATAAAAACAATAAAATAATCAATTATTGTTAGTGAAACCACAGAGCTATGTACAAAATAATCACTTCTCTGCTAGGCAATAAGTAAAGCGCTGTTTTACCAAATCAATCACTTCCATGAGGTGTCATCCCACCTAATCAGTTCCCTCAACCCTGTTCCGGTGCTGAACCCTTGTGCATCCCTATTGTGTAGCCTGATAATCACGCTGAAATTCAATTTTCTTTTTCCTGTATTATTCAGTCTTACATTTTGCTCCTGTTACTTGTTTTCTGTTAGGGAGGGGCTGCTGCTTTGACAGTCTGAGCAAACTCGTTTTCAGTTGACATGAAGGCTGCTAAAGCAGTTGCTAGGAGCACTTAAGTGCATTGTTTTCAAGTCCAAGGAATTAATGAACCTATCTGAAGGAATATATTGCCAAAATATGCAACAGTAAATATATTTATTGTCTTTTTAGAGTTACATGAGAATATTCTGTGTTCTGATTAAGGAGGTTGGAGGTGACTAGCTTAGCATAAAATATATAAATGCTAACAGAAATTCGTAAAAAGGCTGCTTGTATAAGGTGAATTATAGATTTTTAAGACTGCCCTCACAATGCTTTAAAAGACTGACTTCATAAGTCACCTGTGCAAGCAGTTTTTTATGACCCTTACATGTTACATTTTATTGTGACCGCAGCAAGTCATGGCTATTACGACAGGGACAAAAGAGGAAGTGAGGTGACATAGTTATGAGGCTGGTTTCCACTGCAGGAATTTAGGACACGAGGTGGTGCCAATCTTTACTGAAACAGCCCTCTAACTGGTCATTTCAGCCCTTCTGTTTCCACTGCGGTGTAGAATCCAACCGTTTTGGCCACGATGTTAACTCTGAGTGCACCCAAGCAACAACAAATTGTAATTACTGTGAATAACTCCAGTTTTTTGAGCATGTCAGGACAATAGAGGTTTGTTGTGTTAACCTATATGATGATTTTTACGTTGATGATAGTGATGTTAAAGGATAGACCAGCTACTGGACAAGGACATCAGGAGGGCAGAAAAATGGTGCCTGTTGTCCTCTTAGAATTCAACCAAGCAACGTTGAGACCTACACAGTCGTTTTTGTTAAGGGTCACTCAGAAGTATCTACCCCTGAGTCGGTGCTTTTTTCTTCTCCAAAATGTCCCTGAAGAAGATACAACAGGGAGGTCCTTGCAGTCAGAACGTACTCAAAGGTTTGGGCCGATTTCAAACAGTCTACAAGTTCCTGCCGTGGAACACAACATTTAGATCCACAAAATCTCCATAGGGAGGAGGTTGGGGTAAATGGATGGGTCAACCAATAATTAATGGCCTATTTTATGCCAAATCCTGATCTTCCCTAAACCTAACAAAGTTACATTTGTGCCTTAACCTAACCAAGCATGGGTGAAAATTTTTTGCGCTAGATTTTTCAATGTGACATTAAATTTCCAAAAAAATATTATTTTAGTTTAGCATGTTATGTTTATTTGCTACAGACCACATACTAAAAACATCTAGAGAGAAGAGATTCACTGTACCAGATTTAGCCAATAACTCAACAAAACAGAGATCATACTATCAACTTTTACCAGAGTGAACTTTATTTTTTAAAATTATTCTTTTCAGCAGAAATTTGCCTCAGAGCTATAATGTCCTTCACATGTGAAACTGGTCTAATGGTAATTAGACCATCAGTTCGAATATGGAAAAAAAGTCCCTTTAATGGAAACAGTGTATCCAAAATCCACAATTTCAGAGACATATCCCTTCATTATTATGAATACACACTGATTATGTCTCACATGCACTGTCTTTGTCAGAAATACTCACTTGTTGATTATTCTCTATTGAAAATAGATCCCAACAAATACACTATTTCCTACTTTTGAGTCTTGTTTGTTAAGAACTGCAGTGTCCAGCTATTTTTTGAAATTACTGAGCCTTTTATAAAAATGAAGGTATATGTATTAAAATACTAGAAGTTGTGGCCTTGGAGCAGTGTCACAGACAGTACTATGCATCTGAGAAACATTGTAGGTTTCAGTGTTTGCATGGGATTTGTTCTCAAAGTGAAATCTATTTTTAAAAAACCCAATCTTCAATTCCTTTAATCCCACCTACATACCTCTGATTGGATCGGTGCTTTATCCAAGTATGAAAACAAATGACAATATTCACCTATGTTAATCACTGAAAAAAATCCAAGATGTGGGCAGCAATTTAAAGATCTGTAACCAGGCAACTCCACATTTGCCTCTCCTCAAAGAAAAATAGATACTGCCTGAACTAAAGAGATATTCAGCTGCGGAAACAACAGCTAGGATGCCAGGGTATTAAGACAAGATGATGTTCTTTCATCACACAATTCCATTTGCTTTACATCCATTTGAGATCATCAGTCTCTTTCGCTGTGGTTTCTTCTGCATGCCACTATACCACTTACCAGTATCATATTATTAAAATATTAGATATATCAAAGCAAAGCAAGGAGGTAACTTATGAAATGCACTTAATTGCAGACAGTTTTAAGGCCTTTAATGTCCTCTAATAATATTTCCTAATCCTTTCCAACGGCCTACTCTAAATTTAATTGGAGGAATCTTTTACTTAAGTGTGGAATTCAATTTAGAGCAGGTGAAAAAAGACTTCTTTTTTTAGCTGAAGGATGTAACTCCATTCATAATTCATATGAGGATATTTTGGGTACAGGCATATTACTTTTATTACACACCTTGTGGTTAATTAACCACACAATAACTGCCTGCCCTTGGGTGATATATGCAATTACACCACAGCTTACAATTACACGTTTTTCAGTCCGCTGGTATTTCATCGTACCACGCGTGCAGATCTGAGCTCTGGATGTTGTGCGCCTGATACTCGATCATATGTCCTTTCTCTGACTGTGAAGGTTAATGATATGGGTGATTATGGGTGACGGGGGTCAGTGGTCCACCTTTCTGCACTCATTCTGCCCCCTCTTTCTCTGTCTTTTCTTGTCCCAGCCTTGCATACCCATATTTTTCCTCCCTTCCCAACCCCCGACCTCGCTTGTCTCTCACCCCTTTCTCACCACCCTTTCATCATTCACTCAACCATGTGCACCCCCATCCCTACAACATGAAGCTGTCTGTTTTTACTTCCTCTTTGCTATTCCTTTGGCATAACCAATTGTTTCCACAGGAGTGCTGTGGCTGTGCATTGTTGCGGAGTGCCTGTACATCCTCCTGCTGGCCACTGGGGGCATCCTCATGTCCGTAGAAGTGTGTCACTTTGGCAATGTCATTGACGGCCTCAAGCTCAATGCCTTCGCTGCCATATTCACTGTGCTCTCAGGTGAGAAGCAACATGATTTGTGCCATGTTTGTTGTCAAGTTGAATACGGTGAAATTCATCAAATAGAAATGCTGAGATTTGATGGTGGCAAAATCTGTTCTGTTTGTTTTTTCTTGTTAAAATTGAAATTAGAATTTTCATCACTGTGCAAGAAAAATTTCTCAGATGCTCTACTGCCACCATCTTTCCAATTTACTACAAAAAAAGGATTAAGTCTTTTTTGGGACAAATTGTGGAATGTGTCTACAAGTCAGAGAACATTACAGGCTGTATAGTGGATTAACACTGATACCTACTTAATCTTTTTCATCAAGTCATTATTGGTTTTTTTTCATTATTGGCACTAATGATTGGAAGAGAGGGAATTGGGTAAACTATCTTCCACCCAGGAAGAGAAAAGTAGTTACACTAACTTGCATGAGTCAGTAGCAGTACACTCTGCTTGTCCTACACATAGACTGTACATAAAAGATGGATATAGCCTCTTGTTTTGAAAACTGAAGGTAACACCTTCCAACCCTACTTTCTTTTAAACAGCCAGTAGAGGGTGACTCTTGTGGTTATAAAATACAGTCAGACCGAACAGAAATGTGGCAAAAAGTAACCTTATTTCTCACTTGGTTTTTTACCTCAGGAAACATTTTCCTAATGAGTTTATGATCTCAATCACTAGTTTCAAGACTTTGTGAACATGACATGATGTTCATTTACTAAATTATTACCTTATTTAGAGGAAAATAGATGACAAAGCACCGTATGTTTTATGGTGGTGCTACTTTGGGACTGACAAGTTACTGCAGTACTATCGTGCATAGTGTCCTCCAGTTGTTAATCAGATCCACAGCTGGCTAGTTGCATCCAGTTTCAAAAGACCAAGCATCAGCCAAATGTCAAGCTTGGCAGTCGACAAGTCAGTGGGTGACATCATGATTGCTACATCCATCTTTGATATACAGTCTATGGTCCTAAATTATAGAAAATTGGTAATTTTACTTGTTAGCTGCCTCCATTTTCTAAGTCTAGGTACCCCCTGGCATGTAGTCATCCTAGCACCCGTATGTTAGCTTCTGACTAATATTATAACACAATGACAAACATATTTTCAGAAATAGCATCTAAGGTGTAACATTTTGAGTGGGCTTTGTTTGTGCAGTATTTGAGAACCTGTTTTGCTAGCAGACATGCTGACAACTTGTGCTATCAACCAAGGACTGTCACTGCCTGTATAGTCATACTAGCCTTTTTAGAAATCTTTTTCAATGGGTCTGCATAATTTGGGTTATCAGGGTAATAGAGATTAAATCTGTGTGCCCCTCTAGAGCAGGGCCGTGCAGAGACCTTTGGAGGGGCAGGTGCTCAAAGTTAAAAGGGGGCACATGGAGCATGAATTTGAAACACCGTACAGAAGCAGTGGTGCAATGGTTAAGTCTCAGGACTACTGATTAGAAAATCAGTGGATCAAACCCTGACCTGTGCTGTAATGTATTTGTGACAAATTGTTATTATTTTGAAGTTGAATTTAGATCACCATTAGACACTGGACTGTTTAACTGTGGCTACTCTTCCTGGAGTCCTTGCTTTTAAATTTTGTACCTTTTGAAGACATATACTGTATAGCCACAGATTTGCTCCATTGTGCTGATTTATAATCTGCCCTTTATTATTCGTAGTGCTAATAATAAAGTAAAAAAAATAATTAAATGATATAGAAATCATGTATTTAAATGTATTTGTGCTTTTATTCAGTTTGACTATCCACTTTGCGGAAGACAGCAAAGTTATAAAAGTTATATATTTTATATTTATGCATATTACATTTAATTTGTCTATATATACAAATGTTATAAACAAGTACTGATATCTTTAAATGAGATGTTGAGAAAATCACAATTCAAATTCTTCTAATTATTATTGTTATTGGTTTATACTGCAATAGTCCAAAATTATGTGAAAATGCATGTACATGCATATAGTTTTAGTGAAATAAACCTATGCCTCATTGCTTCTAGAAACAGGAAGAACACTGCATCTCACTGATAGTAACATAATACATCTCTCTGATGCACTGTTCCCATGACAAAAGAAACATACAGAAACAAAAAGAAGCCTGGCAGACTTTATCCTCTCAGCAGACTGTGTGTGGTTAACTAGCGGCTATAACTGATGAGAGGTGTGTGTAGAGTCAGACACACACACAGGATGCTCACTGCACTTCATCAGTCATCTAGAATACTCCGTGCACAAACGAATACCGCTGCAAAACCTCCTCACCATCAGGACCATTAACTGTTGAAGTCCTCCTTTGGGTCTCTCATTTCTAGACTAGCGGCGCTAGCGCTGAGCCACAGGGCGTCTGGGCACCTCAGAGCAGTGAGGGACGTCTACATAGATCATGTGACCGACCGAGGGTAGATCTGAATTATTATTGTTTTTATTTTTGTTTTATTATTTTGGGCCTCATAGACTTTTACACACACAAATAAAAAACAAAATTAAATAAAATTTAAAAAATAACTTTGACAAAAGGGCACTTTTGGGCATGAAGGGGCAGAGGGGTGGGTGCTTAGTCCCCAGCCAGTGTCTGTCTGGTCATAATAGTTTCATAGTTTCTTGGTGTGTGCTCTTGCAAGATATTGGGTAATATATGGTAGTCAGAACCAAATAAAACTTCCGAAATTTGAACTTCTCCTTTTTGGTAATTACGACTTTGGCCAAATAAGTATCAGATTCAACAATAACCACAAAGAATAAGATATATGTACTGATTTCATTTAATTTCAGTTCAACTTTAAAACAATTGAGTCTTTAGTCTTGCTTCCAATCTGGCATTTGTCCAATCACATATCCAGGCCAGTTGCAGCCTCTCAGCCTCTGAGAAGATTCCAGTCAGTCTGCAGTCTGCCTCCCTCTCTCGGCGGAGGAATTACCAATGACCTTCTCTCTAATCCACTCTGTGAAAATGATCCCAACCAGCACAGTCTGGGCAGTGAATCAGCATTGAAGGATACTTGGCTGCACAGCAGTGACTTGCAGCATTTTACTGAATTGACAGGTCAAATTCCAAAAATGTGTAAAAGAGCTATAGGCTGAAGAACTGTTCCCCCTGTACAAGTTGGGTCCACACTTTAAAGCGTGATGTTTCATGTTTAAAGTTTGCGACATTTGCATTGCACCTATTTTTATTTGAAAGTTCCAATTCTAGTAAGGTGACTTTTTGACTCTAGAAAACCTTGAATTCTTGGAGGCCTGGAGTAAAACTGATGCCTTGATGGATCACACTACACTTGCATGAATGAGATAAAAATGAAAGTTAGTGATAGTATTTGAACCCTTGCGGTTCATTTTGTTCTTTACAGAGTTTGCATTTCTTAAATCTCTACATCAAAGGTGAGTAAAACATATTTAGATCAAAAGTCATAATGGACATGAATAGCAGAAAATGACAGGCTGACAAATTACAGAATTTCCCTTCACGTCTCTATTGGACTTAACTTTAATGTCATATTTGGACATCAGCAAATATTATGTTCCTTGATGCATCCTGCATTATGTGTACAGAGGAATGCCCATGATCAGCCAACAAAACATAGATAAACATATATGTTACATTTCTGACTGAAATCTGGAGCAACTCTTTTTACAGACGTAGATATTCAGACCTTACTGAGCCCCAGGCTGCATATTGATCAGTCTGGCGTTTGAGTTGCATTCTTCTAGTCTGACAAATGCTTTGATTTCTAACTGCAGAGTCAGTTAAGGCTCCTTTGATCTTGTTTGCATGTGAAGTGATGAACAGACTATGTGGTTAAATATCCTTCAAACCTCATTACTATCCTGTGATATTTTTATCTGTCAGCTGCTGAGCAGTAACATGGCAGTGATTTTTCTACCTCTTTGACCTGAAGTAGTAACCCAAAAAAAGGGAATTTCAAGTTATACATACGCTACCATTCAAGTTTGGGGTAACCCAGACAATTTCATGTTTTCCATGAACATTCACGCTTGTATTCATGTGCTAGCATAATTGCACAAGGATTTTCTAATCATCAATAAGCCTTTAAACATAATTAGCAAACAAAATTTATCATTAGAACACAGGAGTAATGGTTGCTTGAAATGGGCCTCTAAACTTCTATCTAGACCAGGGGTGTCAAACTCATTTTGGTCCGAGGGCCGCATACGGCCTAGTTTGATCTCAAGGGGGCCGGACCAGTAAACTTATAGCGTAGTTACCGAGAAGTAACAATAAGTCTAAGTTTTTCAGATGTTTTAGTGCAAAGAAGAACAAGTATAATATAAAAATCTGTATATGTAATGAACTGTCCTTTTAAAAAATATATTATGAACAACCTGAGATTAAAGTAAGTGCAATTTCAACAACACTATGCCTCAGTTTAACATTTATTTGTGTGCGTTGTGCATTACAACTGATCACAGTGACTGTACAATGGCACAACATATTTAGTCACAAGTATTTGGAACTTAAAAGCATAGTCCTGGAATTAAAAAAAAAAAAAAACAAACTCATCAAAATATAGAAATTTTTTGAAGTCCATTTTCCACATCTGGAAAGTAATTCTGAACACCTAAATTAACTCTGTACACCTTTAAATCTTAAGTAGCAGCTATTTTATACAGACAATTAAGAAAATAAAGTTGTCACCTGCTTTGTTAATGTATAAAATGTATACATTAAAAAACTATATACATAACATGGATGGCATGCATTAGAAATAATATTCCACTCAACCAAACACTTTTGTAGTGAATCTGTTGACTAACACTGAATTTCACAGTATTTACTAGAGCAAGTTTTCATTTAACTGCTTTTTTCATTGTGCAAACAATGTTTAAAGCAGCATTTTACAGGATTTATTCCTGCTTTGCTCTTGAAACTTGACATCTTTTAGCCTGCACGGTGCATCAATATCAGGCATCATGTCCTGAGTAGCAGCCAATTTCAGAATGTCAGTTAAGTGCTTATGTGTGAGCTTTGTGCGCAGCTTTGTTTTATTAATGTTCATTACTGAGAAAACTTGCTCGCAAAGATAGGTTGTCCCAAACATGCACAACACTTTTGCAACCAGTGCTGTTAATTTAGGGTAGCCTGGAAGGAGATGCTGATAAAGTGTTTCCAAGTCCACAGAGGCAAATTTGTCCTTCAATTCTACATCACACTGCAAATCAATTATTTCAAGTTGCATGTCGGAGGGCACATCAGAAGCTTTTACTGTGAATGGTGAGCGAAAAACTGTGAATTCTGTCTCGAGTTCGCTAAAGACCTGAAATCGTTTCTCAAACTCCCACAGCAATCCCGTAATCTTGTCTTTGTACTGTCTCATGTCAGCATTGATGCTGGCTGCACATACATCTCTAAGACAGGGGAAATGAGCAGTGTCACCACTTGCAAGCTGCCTCTCCCACAATGTGAGCTTCTACTTGAATGCACATATGCTGTCATAATACTGGGTGACAATTTTTTTGCGCCCTTGTAACATTTTGTTCAGATTATTCAAGTGCTCTGTAATATCAACCATAAATGCAAGGTCCTGCAGCCATTGTGGGCTTTGTAATTCCACAACAGGTTTACCTTTTTTCTCTATAAACTGTCCGATTTCGTCACGAAGATGGAAGAAGCGCTTTAGCACAGCACCTCGGCTTAGCCATCTTACTTCAGTGTGGTATGGCAGGCCATGGGTAATGTTACTGTCACTGAGAAGGCAGTCAAACTGACGATGATTCACACCTCTGGCTCTGATTGAATTAACAGTTCGGACAACCACCTCCATGACGTGATCCATTTTTAACGACTTACAGCACAATGCCTCCTGATGCAAAATACAGTGGAATGTCCAAAAACAACTCCTTCCATTTGCAGCTTGTACTTTGTCTTTAAATTTTGCCACAACACCCGCCTTTTTCCCGATCATTGATGGCACACCATCTGTAGCCAGACTGACAGCGCGGGACCAGTCCACTCCAACCCTGTCCAGCTCACCAACGAGAGCGCAGAAAATGTCCTCGGCTGTTATGGTGTCTAACATAGGCACCAACTAAAGAAACTCCTCTGTGACAGTCAAAGTCTCATCAACTCCACGAATAAATATGGCCAGTTGAGCGACATCCGTAATATCAGTGCTCTCATCAATTGCAACAGAAAATGTCACAAATTACTCCACTTTGCGTTTCAATTGGTTGTCCAAATCCGTCATAGTTCTGAAATCCTGTCTGCCACGGTATTCCTCGTCAGGCTAATGTTGGCAAAAGCTTGTCGCCTCTCAGGACACACGATTTCTGCAGCCTTCAGCATGCAACTTTTAACAAACTCCCCATCAGAGTACAGCTTTGATGCTAATGCTATTTTGCTAGCAATTAGGTAGCTGGCTTTCACTGCAGCATCACTGACCTCACGGCTCCGGGTGAAAACAGACTGCTGTTTCCTCAAACCTGCCAACAATTCATTTATCTTCTGTCTTCTCAGTTCTCCTTGCAAGTTGTTGTATTTTTCGCCATGCCGAGTCCCATAGTGGCGCCGAAGATTAAATTCCTTGAGCACCGAATCTTGCTGCATACACACCAGGCACACAGGTTTCTCATTCACCTCAGTGAACAAATAGGAGTTGGTCCATTTTTCTTGGAAAATCCTACACTCGATGTCCACTTTTCTCCTTTTTGACAAAGACATCTTGCTGATGACTGTGTCAGGGCCAGCAGAAAAGCAGGTAAAATTCCAATAGACAAAATGCTGCTTACAGACCCGGATTCCGTATTGCTGCCATCTGCTGTAAGTTCTGAGTCACAGTGTTGTGTCATGTTGTCTACTCTGAATAAAACAGAGCGCCCCTAGCTGACAATATGGGAACTGCAGTTTTATCAAAAATGTAGTTCATAATTTTTTGGTATTTTTTTCATATTGTAGATTTATTCCACGGGCCGGATTGGACCCCCTGATCTAGACATTCCATTAAAAATCAATCGTTTCCAGCTAGAATAGTCATTTAGCCCATTAACAATGTCTAGACTGTATTTCTGATTAATTTAATGTTATCTTCACTGAAAAAAAATGCTTGACTTTCAAAAATAAGGACATTTCTGCCATTTCAGGCAGATTTTGATCTCTGATGGGATTTAATGTACCTTAATGTGTTCTTTAAAATAAATTACACATTAGTGTCATCATTCTACATTCAACTACCAAGTTTTTTGAGGAATTTGCATGCATGCTTCCTACTTATTAACATATTGAGCAACTTTTTCAAAAAAGACGATGGCTCATTAACAGTCGTATCTGTTTTCATTGAAATGTAGTGCTTGGGGGGGTGGGGGTGGGGGGGTGGGGGTGTGGGGTGAGGTTATTTCTACTCCGTTCTTAGGCACTGTTCAAAAATTGCATTATGAGATTTTTTTGCAAGCTATAAACATAATGTTGATATGTTATCACCTCATAAAGTTGTTATAGCTAATGTGGTAGCATCAGTTGGCTATTCATACTTTTAGCAGACACACACAAACATTACCATTCATTTGGAATTATGTTTCTGGTCACTTAAATGTGAATGTAACATTGACCTTACTGTTATCTTTGTTGCAAGTACGCAGTGACTTCTGAGAAAAGTACCTTAGCTAGCTAGCAATCATTTCATGTGTTAATGAGAGGTTGCACATAATTTAGTGCATCAGTGCTTAAAATTCTCTGTAGGTCTGAAATACATTAGAGTACGGATCTATTTGGGTTTGCTGCAGGAGCAAACTGTGATGTAACAGCTGTAATGTCATTATTCCCAAGAAGGTGAATATAAACATTATGATTAATGCTGCTTTAAACTAAAAGTTTTTCAAAAAGTGAAAAAAAGGTCAAAATTGTTTAGTTTTTAGCAAGTTTTTGATAAGGTGTTAAAATAGAATTTTGATTATTGCAGCTTTAATGCATATGTTTTCAAGAAGGCTAATACAAATCCCTCTTACTTCAGTGATTGGACTTCTGAACAGAAGACCAAATATTTTGGCACTTTAACAGGAACAGGCAACTCAGTCCAAAGAAAAAAAAAAGGATCCTAACTAACTCCCTCTTGCCTCTTCTGCTGTGGTGAACAGTGTCTGGAAATCTTACAAGGTCCTTAACAGCCTTGCACAAATTCCCTTAACAAAAAGAAAAATGACACACACGTAGAGCTGACATCATCTTCAGAATCACGTGTGTTTCACAAGAGGAGACTTTTGACCATTGTTCAGTCAACTTGTTGTGCTGTGCTCATCTTTTCATTTAGTGCTGACAAGAGTTGAACCAAGCATGCCTCCTGTCGCTGTAGCACCCTTAAAATCAAGCTCCACTGAGTTATGCTTTTGTGCACTTGCCCTGGCATTTTGCCTGCTCTAACTTTCAGTCGAATAGCAGCTGAACCTCTCTACCCCGTCTGCATTGTGTTATGTTTTATTTATACATGGCTCAGTGTCTGGAGAAGTGAGCTGTTTGCGTAAACAGAGGAGGTGAACCCTGTAAAGTTCATACTGAGTGTAGTTTTTTTATCCTTCTGAAAAAGGGATCATTTTGATATTTCTTGTATCATCTGTCGCAGTGTGTTGGCTTCTAAATGGCTTACATATACATACATACATGTATATATATATATATATATATGCACACACACACATATATATATATATATATATATACATACATACATATATATATATATATATATATATATATATATATATATATATATACATTAGTGGTGGGACACGATTAAACAAATTAATCTAATTAATTACAGGCTTTGTAATTAATCGCAATTAATTGGAGTTTTGTCAAATAGCAATATTTGACAGAATAAATGAAGTTTTTCAATTCAAATAAAATTGTGGTTGACAGTTGAATCAATGAATAGACATACGTGTTTATAATTATAATTTATTTTTTAAAAAAAAGGAAAATGGGACATATAGAAAAAAGTGATTTTGATGACTTAAAGCCTGAATTTAGTTGTTTATTCCACAGTATGGCACATAAAATCAGCAAAAGTAGTTCAAGGAGCTTCAGAAAGTTGAAAATCCAGAGATTCATTCTGTTTTCATCTTTGCTGGGTCTGATAAATGGTGTAATTTTGATGGTTCTTTTTATAGGAATATCAATTTTTATTTATGTAATTTTTTTATAAACAAAAAGTTTATAATTAAGTTATTAAAAGAGATATTTTTGTTGTTTAGGTTATTCCTCCTCCAAGGAGGCAGAGCCTCAACGGAGTAAAAACTTAAACCACAAAAATGTTTCATTTCTATTTATCTGCATTTTTCATCTGTCTGCTACATTCACAGATTACTGCAAATCTAAGTGCAATTATAGCGATTTTATTCAACATTTTAAGACTTTCTGTAAACTCAAGCACTGTCTAGAAAAGTGGTCTATTATGGGATGGCTACACCGTTAGCCGTTAGCATGACTCATAGCTAACGTTAGCTCTGGTGCTAACAGCAACATGTTTTACATTGAGATGATACCGTCGGCTTGAAGTGACGCAGTGATCAGAAAACTCTTTGTTGTACAATTTGCACACAACCAGGCTTTTATCCACGCTGCTATCGGGAACATTTTTAAAAGAAAAATTTCTGCCCAACAAGCTCAATCTCGTCTTCCTTCACTGTTCACCAGTGCCTGACTTCACTCAGTGCTTCCTGTGCTTCTTCTTCATGGCTACAAACAGATTTTAGGTTCATTATCGCCACCTACTGGGCTGGAGTGTTCATCAGAGTTACCGGTGTGCCAGAAATGAGGGAACTGAGGAGGGTGCAATTAATTGTGTTACTGTTTTTAACGCGTTATTTTCACTGTAATCAATTAATCGAAATAGGGCCATAGTTCAGTAAAGTTGTAAAGATATTCACAGATTCAGACTTCCAGCATCAATAACTCAGATAAATCTTGTCAAAACATAAACAATGCGTCTTTCCCATCATTGTAAGGTAGACAGTGTGCTACAAGCCCAGTTTGATCAAAAGTAGCTGTCTTTCAAATTGCAGGAATAACACTGGTGTCAACAGGAGCCAGTTGAAGGCTGCAGTGACTTTGGTGACACTACAGTATATAAGAGTGAAGCTATTGAATATTTGTGTCTCTGTTCACTAATGCAGCAGTTTTGTAATTTGCAGACGGTCCCTGTTCACTCAATAGACACCAATGTTATTTGCACATTGTTTATGTTTTGATAACCTATATCTAACGAGTTATTGATGCCAGAAGTCTGAATCTGTGAATATCTTTCCAACTTTATTGAACTTGGGGCCATTACCACCCAAGGAGGGATATGTTTAATTTAGAAAAAAAGTATTTAAAAAGTATTTTAAAAAGTATTTAGCCATACTTAAAGCACTTAAAACACAAAATTAAGACTTTTGTATTGTTTTATTATCACAGGTTCTGTCTAAAAATAAGTGGCATCATTTTAAACAGTGAAACCATACTAATAAAATGTAATGAGCAACCAGTGTGCAATACTGGATTCTGCAAAAACAAACAACTGAATGCAGAACACTGGACAAAGAAATTCTCTGCAGACTGTTGTTTTTCATCTAAATTTTATCTTATTACAATTAATGTATTAACTTATCTATGTGTGTATGCATGTATTTATTGATTTATTTAGTGCTGTTAGCATATCAGAGTGCTGAAAGAGTTTTTCTACAGATAGGCAAAGTCCATTTATTGATTACATACAGGCTATTAAATAAATGTTTATTAATAACTAAAAAGCGTTTAAAATAATAATAAACAACTTAGGCATTTATTGAGTCATTAAAATGCTGTAGAGTCTACAGTAGAGTCATCAGCATGATTATAAGCATCCTCTGGTAAATTCACAACCATTTTCTGTAGGAAATCTAGCTGATCACATCATGATGTCCCTTACCATATGGACTTCAGGAGATGATTAGATGATAAACTGTGACCTGCTGGTTGGGTTCTTTCTGTTCTCATGTTTCTTACATGTTGATGCTGCCTTACTTCAGCCAGTCCATGAGCAACAGAAAACACAGCTTGTACCCACTGCCAGGGGTTCGAGTCTTCCCACTCAGGTCTGCAATTTTGAAAATGTTCTTGCTTCTGTGGACGTGGTGGAGTTTCGCTTGTAGATATTTTTAAATGCGCGGGAACAAGCCTAAATTGCATTTTGTTGTTTAGATTGTTTTTTTGTCACAGTTCAAAGGTTAACCTAAAATTCACTGTTTTTTTTTATTTTTTTTGCAAAACTCTCATTAAGGTATGAGCACAGGAATAAAACAGATTTTTAAAGTAGGAAGAAGATCATACTTCCATTACAAATCACCTTTTCATTATTTTATTGTTTATTAGTTTTTGTTTACCTTGCTCCCCCCCAGTGGCAATTGAAGGGCTCTACAGTGTTTACAACCACTAAACCACATTGTGTCTATAGTACAGCTGAACTGTGTCAGGAGTGTCACCTCTCTGATGCTGCTTGTCCTTGTCAAGTGTTTTGGCACTAAAAAAAATTAACTTGAATTGACATTTATTGACTTCCTATGGAATAATCTGACCTTGTGTGAGGAGAACACGCATCATTTCCACATGAGAAAACGTGCCGAGACTCAGATCTGTGATTTGTTCCACTCACACTGACACAAAGCTGCCTCTGATCTGCATAGCATTAGGATAATGCTGCACTGGGAAATCTTTAGGAATAAACATGAGCACTGATAGGATGAGATGGGAATTTAGGTGTTTGCCTCTGCATCTGGTGCACTCTTGTTCAGTCCAGGGATTTGGGGAGGCTTATGTGGTAATCGGATTGTAAGGCTACAAATGCTGGTTTTTACTCCTGCTCTATTTTTTGGGTGATGAGAAGTCCAGCATGCACAGAGCCAGAGCCTGAGCTTCAATTGACAAAATCTAGTACATATGTGAGAAAAAAACACAGGCACACAGAGGGGAAAAAATAAATGAAAGGAAGTGCAGAAAAACCAGACGGGAAGAGGCAGAAAGGGAGAAGAGGCAGGCAGAAGTGTACTTGGAAGAAGGACAAGGAGCAGCAGTGATTGGAGGAGTGGAAAATGCAGCACTTTAAACACAGCTGTCTAAAATTACTGTCGTCCTTTTTGTCCCCAGTGCACGGTGGACACTCTGTTGCTCAAACCTCCCACAGATAGCAGTTGTGCAATTATAGTTTCAATTTCATGGCAGGCCTTTTAAACATTGACTGTCTCCACGTGTTTAAGAGGGTGTGTGCACACCGATCAGCTACAACATTAAAACACCTGCTTAATACTGTGTGCGTCTCCTTTGTGCTGCACAAGCGCAGGAGCTCTGGGGGTGTCCTGTTGTGTCTGGCAGGGGGATGTTGTCAGTCAATCTTTGGGGTCCTGTGGATTGCAAGGTCGGTCCTTGTGGACCAGACTTCTTCCAGTGGATCCATGGATGTTGGATCAGATTGGGCTGTAGGGAGTTTGGAGGTCATTCCTGTGCAGTTTTTGCAGTGTGGTGGGGGGCATTGTCCAGCCAAGGGAGGCTGCTGCCTTCTGAGAGTTGTGTTTCCATTGGAGGGTGGGCCTTGTCTGCAGCAATGTATAGGTGCGTCATAAATGTTAGGATCCAAGGTTTCCCAGGAGAACATTGCTTTGAGAAATGACAAGATCAATGTTATTTTGTGGTGGCTAAAAAAGGCCAAGGTCTGGATGTCACATGCAGGCAACCCTCTGCTCCACTTGCTTCTGTAACTTTAAACCATCTCCTATTGAGTATCATCAGTCTTGCTGAACTGAGCATGTTTCATGGGTTTGGCTTTTCCATAATATAAGACAAATTAGCATCCTGTTGAAAAATGACACTAAGATAATTAAAAAAGCATTGTGATTTTTACAAAACTAAAAGGAAAATGTACACTTCCAATGGAAAAACTACAAACATAGCAGTATTGCCACTTATGTCATTCGTCCATTTTCCATTCCAGAAAATTGCCAGACCTTCGGCATGTTCCAACCACAGGAACTGCACTTGCAGAACTTCATTGATTAAGTTTTTAAAATAATGATGTTCTTTATGTAGCTACATGTACTCTAAACAAGGCATGTCGCTTTAGCATTGCTCTCTTAGCCTAACTTTCCTTTGTTTATTTACTCATAAATTACTATGATACTACATCAGAAATACACTACCATTCAAAAGTTTGGGGTCACTCAGGCAATTTCACGTTTTCCATGAAAACACACACTTTTATTCATGTGCTAACATAATTGCACAAGGGTTTTCTCATCATCAATTAGCCTTTCAACATGATTAGCTAACAATAAATAAAAATCAGCCGTTTCCACCTAGAATAGTCATTTACCACATTAGCGATAACTAAACCATATTTCTGATTAATGTTACCTTCATTGAAAAAATGGTTTTTCATTCAAAGATAAGGACATTTCTAAGTGACCACAAACTTTTGAACAGTAGTTCAACCCCTTGATGCCTAAATTTATTTACAGTTAAAATTTTAAAAAATGATTGTGTTTTTGCTTTCCAGCTGATGCTAAATTAAGTGGAGATTGTTCATTTGTCTATTACACATAGAACAGATATATAACAATAATAATAACAGATATGTTTTAATTTAGGTCCCACTCTGACTGGTCCTACAAGAAACCAGTGCTCACAAAAGATTCCGAGGTACATATTTAATATACACAAACCGGCACTGGGGGAATGCCTATGCTGTCTCGGCTGCAGTCTGAATGAAAGTGGTATGATACAAACTTGCGACGATCGACGTCAAGGGGATATATCTGTAAATCACAGGAACACAAAGCTTATACCATCCATAGCAACATTATCAAAAGCAGATGGTTTCAGCAAACAGTACATTTTGCCTGCCTTAATTCTCTCTTTGACTCTTTTTGTCATCAACAAACATATTCAGATTGCATGTGATTACCATATTTATGCCTCCACCAGTTGATCCTATTTGCAAGTCCCAAGCAGATGCCTGTGATTCCTGCATAAGTAAATAACTCCTCTAGCCTGCTGTGCACTGAAATTTATTGCCAGATTTATGCCTACTAATTTTATAAGAAGGTAATGAACAAAGACAGAAAAAAGAAAATCTGTGCTTTGTCTTCATAGCTGTCCAAAGATTTCATAGCTGCTTTGTTTATATGGATGTGTGATCATGGCTGGGTGATGTAATCAGGCTTCAAACAAACAATAGCAGCACTAGCAGATATGACTCACAAACCTCACAAGGAGTGGCATAATGAAGGTGACTCACAATTACCTCACCAGTGAAAGTCACCATCAAACCTTACATTCAAAATGTATGATATTAACAATATAAAAGTATTATCAGCAAATTTAGTATAAATACTCCACCTCCATGTGGCAGTATTATTACATTATTAGGCCATTAAAACTGATGTTTCATTGTACAACTACAATATACAGTTTATCCAGTGGTTCCCAGCGTAGGGTTGGCCCCCCGACAAAGGATCACAAGATAAATCTAAAGGATTGTCAGATGTTTGAAAGAAACCAAGGTGTACATTCATACATGTATAAACATTTTTGGGCTGTTCTTTAACCGTTTGAATCCCAAACCCAGCTGATGGGTTTGTTATATAAAAACTATTTTAAAAATGACAGCATTTGTCAGAGCTAGAAACTGTAAAAACATGAGTAATCAATGAATTTTCAACTTACTGACAGTCCTTGAATGTATTATGTGTGACATAAGGTTCTGTAAGGAAAAACAAACAATCTAAGCTTAAAATTGGGATATTTCAGCAAAATGAGTTCCTTCACCATATTTTATTTAGTCATTTCAATAAAATATGAATCACAAGACAAAGATTCTGTGACTTTTCAGGTGAACTGTAGATTTTGTTGTTTACAAAGAGAGTAAAGGAGACAAGACAAACTAAGAGGAAAATAACATACATTAATCAATAAAATAAATGTAGCATAACTCAGAAATGGTGTACAGAGGAGGAAATTGTCAGCGTGATGCCTTTAACATGATGAAGTATGTTTCCAGAGAGGTGCAAAAAATTAAATATGCAATATGCTTAGTCAAATAGCTTATCTATGTTATGTGAAGTGAGTCTCCATTTTATTTCCAGTATCCAGTATAAGACCTGTGAAAAATGCATTACAGATCGATTACAGTTATTTTTATTGTTGTTGTTGCTGTTTTGTATGATACATAATCAAAAAAACAACTTCATTTTTTAAATGTTCAGTGGCAGTATAACTCTTATGTTGCACAAAAGACATTTTTGAGTTCTCTCTCTTCTAGTCATGGTTGTCCTGTTTCCCTAAAGGTGGAGGACTTTGCATTGAAAAATGAGCGCAAAGTGAGTAAGGAAAAAAAAGGCCCAAAACTGCTTAGGGTTAATATTTTAATTTCAATTATTTAATTGAAATCATCCTTGATTGTTTGTCTTTATGTGTAGCCCTGTGATAGACTGGCGACCTGTCCAGAGTGTGCCCTGCCTTCGTCCTAAGCCAGCTGGGATAGACTCCAGCCCCCCATGAACCTTGTGAGAATTAAGCGGTGCAGCCTATAAATAATGGATGGATGAATCTGAGAAATGTACAGGCAAAATCTTTTTTTGGTGGAACTGCTAACAACTCTGAGACATCTTAAATGTGGCCAAAGGCTCAAAATTTGCTTAAAATACAGTGTTTGAGTGAATACAATGATAGGTTTCTTTTTGTGTTTCATTTGCGTTTTAAAGGACACTAGCAAGACTTGTGAGTTGAATGCAGTGAGGTAGCACAGTGGTTCTTCAGCTTCACGCATTTACAGTCTATGGCTTCACATTATGCAACACTGCCACCAAGTGGTGTTTGTCCAGAACTGCACCAGGCATTTTCAGAGGAGGTTGTTTATTGTGGTAACTATTGTTCTCTCTCTGTCTCTCTCTCTCTCTCTCTCTCTCTCTCTCTCTCTCTTTCTCTCTCTCTCTCGCTCTGTGTGTGTGTGTGTGTGTGTGTGTGTGTGTGTGTGTGTGTGTGTGTGTGTGTGTGTGTGTGTGTGTGTGTGTGTGTGTGTGTGTGTGTGCGCGCGCGCTTGTGTCAGGTCTTCTCGGTATGGTGGCCCACATGATGTTCACCACAGCCTTCCAGCTCACTGTCAGTCTGGGCCCAGAGGACTGGAAACCTCAAACATGGGACTACAGCTGGTCATACATGTGAGTGAGATTCTCTTCTGAGCAATTTATTTCTGTCTTCTTGACTTTTTTTATATACTTTAGCTGCATTTACACAGACTGCATTGACAGAATTTTAACCTCCAAAAGAGGTTTCAGCCAATGCCAAAGTAAAGTGAATGCGAAAGTAAGAATTCAGAATAACTTTTTCAAACCAATTTTGTAATTAGAAGTTTAACTCCCTGACTTCTGTAAAATAGGGTAAGACAGATGCTTTTGCTCTTTCTTACACTGGTGTTTAATCACCCTGGCCCATTCTGTGCCAGGAAAACCCCAGATTTCCCTGTGCATTGATGACAAGTAGCGATATAGCAGCATAAATTCAAGACCATCAATAGAAGTAAAAACAAATAAATAAATCTGATCTACTAATCAATTAGAAAAAAAAATTTCAGCTTTCATTATATTTTTTCATGCATAGAGTTGAGTGATATCAATGATGCTTAACATTTTCTTGTCAGGTAAAGAAATAAAAATGCACAGAACAGTAGACTGAAAATTGATTGTTGCCATCAACATACAGTGTTTGAATCTAACATTAAAAGACAGGTATGAAATAAAAGGAGTGATTGTTAATTGTCATTTAATGCTCTTAAGAAATGACAGCTTTGCATTGGCAGCCCCAGTTTCAGTGTGCACATGTAGGATAATGTCTGACTTACAGGTGGAACTTGTTGCCCAGATGTTTCCTTTTCATGGAGTGCTCACACATAAAAGCGCAGTGGGTGTCCAGCTTTAATTTAAGTCAATATTTTGACTGAAATATCTGTTGAGATTAAAACTGGAAGTATTCCATTTTGTAGAGAACTGGATGGTAAAATTACAGTGGTTCTACTGCAAGATGCAAACAATAAAGTTGCTTATCAAGTAGCAAGAAGCAAAGAGCTGAATTGAAACATGCCTTAAAAATGGATCAGTGTTTTAATGTTAGGTTATTTTTAATAAATTTTATTTGATTTAAGCATATCTATTGCATGGACTTCCTCTAATCCCACTGGCCAGGCCTTCATCCTGCAACAAGACACTGACCCCAAAACACACTTCACATCAATTAAAACCTCAAGGACAGAAACTGGAAGGTCTCAAACTGGCTGAGTCTCTCACCAGATTTCAACCCAGCTGAGCTTTTCGCCTGCTGGAAAGCAGACTGAACACAGCCCTTATATAAAACATCAACTGGGGGCAGCTGCTTTGAAGGCTGGAAAAGGTCGTAGACTCACTGCCTTCACTGGATCAAAGGGCCAAGCAACCAAATATAAGGCTTGATTACTTTTATTTCATCTGATAACTTGGCTTCACAAGCCTGCAAAATGGGACTCAACATTAACATGGCAGTTTGTAGAAAGTAAGAAAAGTATGTGCATGTAAATGATGTAAATAATAGTTCTACTTTGGTCTCATTGTCATGATTTGATCTCACATTCAAATAGCCAAAATAATCCCAAATAACTCAAACAGTTCAACATCAGTTAAAAACATGAATAATAAAAGTATTTAACCATATTTACTGCATCACACCCAAGAACACTGCGCTAAAAAAGCTTTCACTCTTCACTAATGACGTCACTTCACTTCTTCCAGATGTTGAAATTTGGCTGCAGAGAGATGTTCCCATTTTCTACACTAAACTTAAAATAAAAAGTTTTTTTATGAGAACTGTGTTGCTTAAAAGTCATACGCTCCTTATTGTCTAAAAAGGTGTAGGTGGACCTCGTCTAAACTCTGACAAACAGTCTTAGAACAAAAGTGCATGCACCTTTTATGCTGTATTTATTTTCACCAATTAAAATTTTTAAAAGAAAAACTCATCAAAACAGGCATGTACTTATTTTTTAGGTTTTGTTTGCCGTCTGATAAATTATCACTACAGCCATTGTTTCCCTGTCACACAATTATTATTGCTTGATCATGACACAAAAGGCTGTGACAGCTTTGTATTCAGACATGAAGTAATTTTTATGTCAAGATATTGTACTAATAGAACAATTTGTCTTCCTCTCTGGCCTTTTTACATAGGGTTCTAGGGTTAAGGGTTCTTCTTAGAAACTTCTTAGAGAAGTCTCTTAGAAGTTGTGTCCATAGTCGTCATTCACGTCATGCAGTAGTCTTTACCAGAGCTTCTTCAGGCTATTCTTTACCAACACGGTTTCAATCACGTTTGCTTTGAAGGCTCAATGTATGACACCTTGACCTGAGGAAGCATGCATCTTTTTAAATACACTTTAGTTATAAATAGTTTTAATAATTTACTAGTTTATGTTTTCAGTGTATTTGGAGGGAGGTTTATTACCTGCTTTAGAAGATCCAGAAGATATAGGATACATTTTATTTTTTTATGATAAGTTGATATATCCAAAAGAATAATGTTGTAGGCTCAGACTGTCTGTGTCTCCTTACTTTAGTTTGGCATGGAGCTCCTTTACGGCCTGCATGGCCTCCTCAGTCACCACCATCAACCGCTACACTAAAACCATCCTGGAGTTCAAGCACAAGCGCAGGAACATTGAGAAGAACCTGAAGATCAAGCAGAAGCTGTTGGAGCTGGACTCTCCGGAGCAGGTGTGGGATATGTACATTAGCTCGGTGCCGAGTACTGCCGAGGAGCTGCTGGACCTTTCGTCCAACGGCCGCAAACTCTCTAACACCTCCATCTTCTTGGACCTCAACGACCTTCCTGACCCACAGGGAGAGGAGTACTGCTAGACTAGCAGGGTGTAGCATTTTTAACATCACTATGTTATTGTCATGTGTAGTGTAATACAACAGTGTAAATACTGTAAACAAAATGAGACCATGGTTGAGACCTGGTGATACAATGTGGCTAGCATATTAGCCAAAAGCAGACACAGAGCAACATTACCATTCATTTAGAGTCATATTTGTGGCCGCCTGATTAATCCAAGTCATGTACTTTACTTTTACCTCTCTTTTGGTCTTCACCAACTCATGAGAAGTATAACTGGGTCTTTAGCTTATTAAATATTCAACTGTGCTCACCAGCAAGTTGGTAATGGTTGATGAAAGACCTGTAAAACCAAAAAAATCCACTGAAAGAGGCTGGGAAGATCTATCGCGCTAAGAAGACCTTCAGAGTCGGTAATAAATTCTCTGACACTACAGTTGTTACAAATTCTTATTTGACTATTGTTATCATAACAACACTGAGCAATGTCTCCTGTTTTGGCTTACTCATCTTTTGCAAAAATCAAGGCAGTATCTACCATTCTGTCTATCATGGCCCAGTTTGGGGGATAAAGAAACGTCAGCAGCCTGAAATCTCAGCTTTAAGATGTAGTTTTTGATAAATCAAATAAAATTAGGGGTATAAAATATGCTTCATAATCCACACTGTTTTAGGACAGTGGCCTCTAACCTTTTTGAACCATTTTTGAATCAAATGGCCTAGTTGGTGTACAATGACTAAAATAAAGATTTTTAAAGATTAGACTATAAGACAAACATTAGGATATTGTAAAACACGTGATTTCTTCCAAATAATCTCTCTATGTATTTTAAACATGCAATAATTCAGGGTTATATTTATCCAGGCAAGCTAAATTACTAGAAGTTCGCTAGTTAGCAACTCGTTGGCCAGCTAGGTTACTGTTGTTCTGGGCTGATAGAAAGTGGTAAGAAGGATGTAACACAAACAACAAAAAATTCAAGGACATTATGACAAAAATGCCCTTTTTATAGAAACAAAGTTATTGTCTGGCTCTTAAGTCATTGCTTGCTAAAAAATGCTATGTGGCATTAGCTACTTGGCAAAGAACTGGGAGATACATTTTTGTTTATTTGTTTTGTTCTTTTTTATTCAACCATTTTATAGTAACAGTACAATGCTAAGCTTACTGCTAAGACATTATTGAAACTAAACCAAGCAAAAGATAATAATTTTGTCACCGCAATATTTCTTAAATAATGGCTAGAGCAATTTACAGTTAGCCTACTTTCTTCTCTTGTCGCTGTTGGTTAGCAGTCCAACAAATTTCCTGCC
This sequence comes from Amphiprion ocellaris, assembly GCF_022539595.1. Classification (NCBI taxonomy): domain Eukaryota; kingdom Metazoa; phylum Chordata; class Actinopteri; family Pomacentridae; genus Amphiprion; species Amphiprion ocellaris. Next base: position 13,164,955 of record NC_072783.1, on the reverse strand, counting down.
AAAGCTAATGTAATTTCCTGCCAGACAGATGTAAATTGCAGCAGGTGACTGTTTGCAGTCTGCTCAGCAGTGGTCTCAGTTGTTTACAGTAACTATACTAATTTCTCAGAATTGGTTAAGTTTACATAAAAATTAGTATTTCACTTTTGAGCGCTGGTTTTGATAATATTAAGGATATGGCATATACATGATTCTACAGTATCCAGGTTTCTTATCATCTGCATCCAGTTGTGTCTTCATTTCTCACCATCTCAGCCATTATGTGTTCTGTTACAACCAATACATTTCAGAAGCTAGGATAAGGTTTTATCACTATTTTCTGAAACCAGGATTAGATGTGTTCATGTACAAAATGTAAACAGGATACTTCTGGCTACCATGATGCTAAAATGCTTCGTGTAGCACATTTAAGGTCTACTTTCAAACCACATAACATGTTGCTGAGTCCACCATATTGGTTCTACAGTTGTATTGCTAGGTTATAAACAATACTGCTAAGAAGGCTCACTGTCTGAATCCTGTAATTTAAAGAGAGAGTCAACCTAAGGAAAAAAATAAAAGCCAAGTTGCTGTAGATACACATTGCTGGACAGCCCAGTGATGAGGCCAACTACTGATTGGAATATGGTCCAGGCACTGTACTTTGGAGAGATGCTACCATCCTACCCAACATATAAACCAAACAGAGTTAAGCTGTTCAAAACACACTCTGTCAAGCGTTATTCCCTGTAGTACCACATAATTCAGCGTTTGTGAAGAAGCAGAGTGAAGATCAAGGGACTGTAGCAACACAGGGTGGACCTGAGGATTTTGCTCCTTTACCCACAGAGGAGCCACAAATGGCAAGTATGAAGGACAGCAGTTCCATGGTTGGAGGATGCCTATAGGCCACACTGAGTGCCTTTATTTCCAGCAGCATGCCTCCGATTGCACAGCATGTTCTGTACTCATGATATCTTAACAAGGGCAACGCTGTTTCTCCAACTAATACCTGCTTTAGGGAAAATATGTAGCTGTCTGTGCAAACTGCCAAACTCACCAGAGGAGCACACCTCTCTCGATGCTCTCTGTATTAGTATTTACTTGATAATGGGGTACTTTACTTGTATTTATAGAAAGACACAGACTTGTTGTTATTTACAGTAATTTTAAGTGCATTTGAAAATATATATTTGTGTATTTTATTTTTTTGTTCAATTCTTAGTGAAATGTAATGTCAAAGACTTTCCAATATATTCTGCTTGAGTTTAAATTCTATTACATCACCCTGGGTTGCACTATATGCCGAAGCATGGATTGCTGTGTCTTTACGTGTTTGTCAAGACTTATTTACAGTGGCACTTTTTGTGTAGTGTTCCTTAGTTATTTTTTGTGAGTATTTATTTGCAACCTAGTATGTTAATATGAATAAAACTATTTCTATGAGAAATTTTAATTTAAAGCTAAATGAGGAGCATATATCATAATAAAGAACTTGTTTTTATCCTGTTTTCTGATAGTTTTCCTCAAAAGTTCCTTTTGTTGTCCACATGGTGGCAGTGTTGCCTTAACATGACATTGACAATGATAGCCAACAACAATTTAATTTGTGAATCATTTTTTTTCAACTCATACACATGCACACATACAGGGAAGTGTTTTATTTTCTCATTATCTTGAACTCAGTCACCCTTACAATCCAACAGAATAAGCAAAATGAACTATGTCACAACATAAAAATCATTATTCATATTATTACAGGGACCACCAGACTCTGCATCTTATCAGCGAGGCAGTTTGGAGCCCCTACATCAGTGACGTAAACAGATTTACATTTGCAAAGCAATTGCACTAATGTCATTCAACATTCAACATAAATTCGATGCTTTCCCATTAGGGCTCAGTAAGGGCTTATAACAATAGCCAACAGTGAGCAAAAAGAACAGTGAGAAAGAAATGTCTTTGCATAAAAATAGTTTTATTTTTTATGCTTTCAAACTAGTGCAAATACATGCAAACTGAAAACAGACAACCCTGTAAGCAGAAGCAGGAGCTTCATATATCACGTCCACAGAAATGGCCATTGATAGGTTAAACATCCTTACATTGATTTGACCTGGTCTTGTTTCAGTTGTCCTCCAGTGGTCTCTATCCCCCCCCCCCCCCACCCCCCCACCCCCCCACCCCCACCCCCACCCCCACAAGGTACAGCACAGTAGGCTGGTTTTGCAGTGGGATGCTAACCTAAGCCCAACACATAAATGTGCCAAAAGGCAAGTGATCCACATGAGCTCCTCTACATCCATTTATCCACATTTATTATTCAAGAATACAAAACCACTCAGTCATATCCGAGCTCAAGATTCTCTCGCTCACCCTTCTGTTCCTCTGCCACATAAAACATTCATCCCCCTCTTTTTTCAGAAACAATGCTTGGAAGTTGGTACACAACATGTATGCACTGATTGCCTTTAAATCCTTAACCAGTGAGACTACTGACCAAATAGGTACAAAAAGAAAGTTATGGAATTTCTGAATTGTGAAAATGCATCGGCTTGAGTTCCTTGTGCCTCTACAGCCTACTAAGCATCAGGATTGAACTGCAGACCCGCAACACTAAAAGCTACATTGTGTTTTCACTGTTCAACATTTACACAGCTGCAACCTGTAGCAACCACAGTCTCATGACCACCTTTGCACAGGAATGCTTTATTAAACCACCAGGACTGAACATCTATGGTATATAAAATAACATGGCTGACGTTCAAACACTTGAACAGGGTGATTGATGGGTAGAGTTGAATGTATTGACACTGGGGTTTCATCAAGTCTCTGAGATGCTGCTCTGCTGGTCAGTAGCAGATAATTGGCTCTCTTTTCTGCACTGAGGCGTTGCATCTGTCTCAATCAGATGGCAGATTTGCATAGGCGTCTAAAAAAAAAGCAGTGCCAACACAAGCCTTTAGTTCCACACAATCGAAGAGTCACTGCCATCCAAAGTCCTGCCCTGCCATTTGATAGAAGCGCTGGTTATGTGGCTTGTAGAAATCCCTCAGTCTCTGCATCACCTCTGGGTCTATGGAGGCGTGCGTCCTCCCTTTTGTCTTCCCCAGGCAGTGAGGCTTACTGCTTCCCTCCGGCTTCTTCAGGCAGGGGAAGCCTTTCGTTTTGTTGAAGTAGAAGTGCTTGTCTGTGACAATTCTCTGGAGACCCAGAAAGTCCTGGACTTTGCCCAGTTCTCCGGCTGGGTCTGAGATGAGCCTCTCTCCACTGACCAGATGGATCTGAGTCCTGGGGAACCAGGCTAGCCAGCGCTCCATGTGTTGGGCGTACAGGCCGATCCACAGCGGGCTCCACAGAGAGTCGATCTGACCTAGAGACAAAGTTACAGCAGGCAGAGAGAGAGCAAAGTTCAGGATTCTTCAAGATCACCATTGAATTCTCATTTATATAATCAGCCTGCCAAAACACTATTACTCAATATGAATACTATTTGACAGAAATGCTGCATGTCAAGGATAAGGGAACGAAATAAGAAATGTGCAATATTCATTGGGCTCAAATCATTATGTCCACACTACAGCAGGCTTGTGGGATACTCCCAGTCAGCAGTGATGAGTATCTGACAGCAGCGGTCTGAGGACAGCTCAACCTTAAACTTCTGTCAGGCTGCTGGGGGGAAGTGTTAAGACAAATCTGCTCCACAATGGCTCACAGCTTACAGGACATGAAAGATAATCAGCTAACATTGCTTTAGAAGCATGTGATGGACCAACAGTATATTAGGCAGGAGTTGTCATAATGTTTAGGCCCAGTGCCCCGGATAATGAGCTTCAGAGTTGCTGGTAGGTGAATTTGTTCTACCTTTAGCCAAGCTGGCTGTGTTCGCTTATTTCAAGTCTTTGTACTAAGTTAAGTTAACCATTTCCCGGCAGATGAGAGAGTGATACTGATCTTGCCTGTTTTTGGCAGAATAAAATGTTACGTTCTCCCATTTAGCATTGATGTACATGTGTGTCGATAATAATAAGGGCTAAATAAACTGTCATTGTGTTATTGAAGCTGAAAAATAGCAGTCCTGTGCAGGCAGCGGTGGGGCGGAAACTTTGTTTCGCGCGGTGCACTGACATGTCATTGTTCCTGCTTTATCCACTTGATACAGGTTGGTAACTGTGAATAATCTATAATTTTCTACCTCAAAAGGCCGCGCTTTATTAGAGTGATTGTCTGTGAAATGTTCAGTATTGAAATGTTGTTGAAACAGTTACATACATAAAGACAAAGAAAGTTAGTTGGTCTCGGCGGAGTTTTCTCCTGCTGACGTCATCGCGAGTGCCGCGAAAATGGTCTGATAAGTAGAAAAATAGTAGTAAAGTGTTCTGAAAGCTCCCGTACACTATGAATGTTTAATATTTACATTGTTTATTGAGATTAACAGGATTTACATGTACTTAGTACAACTGAGTTAATACTGTTCATAGTGAACACTGATTGTTAATAACATGAGAATTGTTGTTCTGTTAAAAATATTTTGCTACACGTTAACATAAGCATTTTCTAGTATATACATTTCAGTAGCCTGTAACTATTACAGAGGCAAAGTGTCAAGCTTGGCAAATTAAAAGGGACAATATGTACTAATTTGGATGATGCTGAAAATAAGCAGCAGTATTGTGGCCAGTTGTATACTGTGAAAATTAATGCACTTTAATGAGTACAAGTGTTTATTGGACCAAGAAAAAGGTCACTGAGGATGTGTTTCTGGCAGAATTGGTAGCACATCAGAATGAAATTGTGCTTTATTGGAAATGTGAGAAACTGGAATGCAGTGATGGACTTTAGCGAACTGAGGACTCAAACAAATATGAAAAAACTGGAATGTGTACAACAGAAATGTGTTTATGAGCTTGGTTCATGATTTCGATGTGTTTAATAAAACATACACAGAGAAACAATCTGGAAAGAAGCGCGGTGCACTGACGTTTCATTGTTCCTGCTTTATCCACCTGATACAGGCTGCATACACACATTTGTTATTGTGGACTCACGCTTGAGACCCGTAACATAAGCAGTATATAAACATTTAGTAAATAGTTTACAACACACTGTAATGTAGTTATAAGTAGATACAAGTTTATATTTGTGTACTTGTCTCTTGTGGACAAGTGGAAGCTACTTTATGAAGAGATAATCTATGACAAAGGAATATATAATCGTTTATAAACAGGGTGAAAGGAAGCTCCAACAACAGATTCGGTGTACCTGTAGTGCGGTTCTTGAAGGCCAGGCTCTCAAAGGGAGGGATGTCAGGAGTCTTGGAGATAATCTGTGTGTAATCAGATATGGCTCGGGTCACAGGGTCACGGACAACCACAATCAGCTTCACATCCTGCGACATGGCGTGGACTCGTGCTGGTGTTTCCACAGTAACAAAGTAGCGGGGTGTCTTCTCCATAACAATCTGGCCATCCAGAGCTTTGGGCATCATACTTCTGGGAGTACATTGAAATAAACAAGTTAATTTCATACTTGTAGAAAGAGGTACTGTTCAGTTTTTACCATTGTAAAGCTCATATGATATATGTTATTCAATATAAATGAAATTAACCAGTTATATAACAGATAACATAACAAAAAATCTGTCTTTTCAGGGAGTTAAAATCAATTTGACATACACTACTGTTCAAAGGTTTGGGGTCACCCAGGCAATTTCATGTTTTCCATGAAAACTCATACTTTTATTCATGTGCTAACATAATTGCACAAGGGTTTTCTAATCATCAATTAGCCTTTCAACACAATTAGCTAACACAATATACCATTAGAACACAGGAGTGATGGTTGCTGGAAATGGGCTTCTGTATCCCTATGTAGATATTCCATTAATCATAAAAATCAGCTGTTTCCAGCTAGAATACACATTTACCACATTAACAATATCTAGATTGATTAATTTAATGTTATCTTCATTTTTTTTAAACTGCTTTTCTTTCAAAAATAAGGACATTTCGAAGTGACCCCAAACTTTTGAATGGTAGTGTCTGTCTGTCCTTCAGGTTTAAAGCTCTTCTTCATTTAATTTAGGACCAGGAAGTTTATTTCATTTAGAATCTATTGTGGTTAAAATCCTAAATACAATAAACTGAAAATGGTATAAAATACAGCACAATCTATGTAGAAAACAAGCCATGAATAATGGGTAACTTGAAAGCATTCTTCTATAATGTGGTTAACATAATTTCAAAGGACCATTTCATCATTTCGATACACACTTAACCACTTTATTTGAGCGTTCCTCTAAACATGGACAGTTAACTTAGCTGAGATACAGACTGGCAGCATTAAGACTCATGCACAAATTTTAAATATGCTAAGCTAACCATGTCCCAGTTCCAATTTCATATTGAACAAACAAATATATAAGCAGGGTGTTGGCATTTTTATCTAACTCGTGGTAAGAAAGCTAAAAGTTGCATTTTCCTAAAAGAGTAACTTTTAGCTATTAGCTTAGCTTTAAAAGACCTACTTATGGGTAGGCGCAGAGTTAAATTGGTTCAAGTTAAGACTGCATACAGATGTTTTCCTGAAGAGTTGAATAAACTGTGATAACCCTGCCATGTCATATCAGAGTGTACAGTGATCACACACTCACACCCTCATCTGACCCCACACTCTGTTAGTCACTCTGACACACACCATCCTCTGACAGCCTGAGCAGTGACAGCATGTCCATACAGTAGGTCTGCAGTGTTTCAGACAAACAGGCAGGTGACGGCAGCTCTGCACAAACACAAGAGTCTTTTGCTGAATGTGCCTCACTCTATTCACCTCAATACCAGAAGCCCAGCAGATGGGACTCATTTAGAGATAAATGACTCCAGAGGCCCCACAGGACCATTTGGGACTCAGGGACATCTGCCAACACACCTGCCACACCTGAATGACTGACCAAATACACACAGCCGCAGCATGGTCATACACAGCTTTGAATCAGCACATCAGCTTGTTTAAATAGCCTCTCCATAACAGCTGATCAGGTGAGAAGTGAGCTTAAAAAGATCAAAACCAGGAAAGCTGCAGGTCCTGATGGAATCAGCTCCAGACTCCTTAGAGACTGTGCAGACCAGCTCTGTCAGGTGCTGCTGCACATCTTTAACCTGAGCCTGAGTCTGAAGAGGGTTCCTCTGTTATGGAAGACTTCCTGCCTGGTTCCTGTCTCTAAGACCAGGAACCCCAGGGAGCCTAACCACTTCAGACCTGTGGCCCTCACTTCTCACCTGATGAAGACCATGGAGAGGATCGTCCTCAAGAACCTCCGTCCCCAGATGACCCAGTATCTGGATCCACTGCAGTTCGCCTACCAACCGAACATTGGAGTGGATGATGCAGTCGTCTACCTGCTGCACAGATCACTGACTCACCTGGAGAAACCCAGCAGCACTGTGAGGGTCATGTTCTTTGACTTCTCCAGTGCTTTCAACACCATCCAGCCTTCTCTGCTTAGGGTGAAGCTTGAAGGAGCGGGAGTAGACTGTCACCTGGCTGCTTGGACCATCGACTACCTCACCAACAGACCACAGTACGTGAGGCTTCAGGACTGTGTGTCTGATGTGGTAGTCAGCAGCATGGAGGTCCACAGGGGACAGTGCTCTCCCCCTTTCTCTTCACCCTGTACACATCGGACTTCCACTACAACTCTGGGAGCTGTCACCTCCAGAAGTTCTCCGATGATACAGCCATTGTTGGGTGCGTATCTGAAGGGGACGAGCGGGAGTACAGGATGGTCATCTCTGACTTTGTGGACTGGTGTGAGCGAAACCATCTGCAGCTCAACGCCAGTAAGACGAAGGAGATGATCGTGGACTTCCGCAGGAGGAGGACACCCCGGACTGCACCGGTGAACATCCAGGGTTTGGACATTGACATGGTGGACACATACAAATACCTGGGTGTTCACCTCAATAATAAACTGGACTGGTCACACAATACAGAGGTCCTGTACAAGAAGGGCCAAAGTCGTCTCCACCTGCTGAGGAGACTGAGGTCCTTTGGAGTGTGCAGGACTCTGCTTAGGACATTCTACGACTCTGTGGTAGCGTCTGCTATTTTCTATGCAGTGGTCTGCTGGGGAGCAGGGAGCACTGAAAGGGACAGAAAGAGACTAAACAGACTGGTCAGGAGGGCCGGTTCTGTCCTGGACTGTTCCCTGGACTCCATAGAGGAGGTGGGTGAGAGGAGGATGTTGTCAAAGCTCACATCCATCATGGACAATCCCTCTCACCCACTGCATGACACTGTGGGGTCTTTAAGCAGCTCCTTCAGCAGCAGACTGAGACATCCACCCTGCAAGAAAGAGCGCTATCGCAGGTCCTTCATCCCATCTGCTATAAGACTTTACAACATCAGCATCACTGGCTGATGTTAACATAAACTGGACTATATCATTACCACCCCAAACCATAAAATTTGCACTGACATTCTTGCACTGCACATCTCTGCACTTTTAAACTTTATTTTTATTTTTTCTGTTAAAAAATTTTGCCACCCTTGTATATATTGTAAATAAAGCTGCTGTAACAATGTAAATTTCCCCTGAAGTGGGGAGAAATAAAGAACTTTATCTTATCTTATCTTATCTTTAAATACCTGCATTGTTTTAGCTACAAATTGTCTATACTTTATACTGTATTTCTGATGACTGGCTTCAAATGTAATGTATACAGTCCATATACATGTACTTTTTTTGCATACTAGGCAGTCGTTGGTTTTCATTTATAACACAAAATTTCAAGAGTTTCCTAATGGAAACTAATTGCTACTCTTCATGCACTGATTTCATTCAGGTATGAATGATAATCACTAGTTGTCTAAAATGGCGGAAAAACATTCAAATTTGTAAAAGAAAGCAGCTTAGCAATTTCAAAATTGTTGCTGCAATTTCCATGAATATAATTTCTAGTAAAAGGGAAAATAAAGTGAAAACAGAGTTTCAATGAATATGGATTTCTGAATATCAAATTTGATGAGCAAAATCTTCAGAAAAAAACAAACAGCCACCTGCCTGATATTGTGTAGGCCCCATTCAAACTGTCAAAACAGCTCTAACCGGTCGAGGACTCAAGAAATTCAAGAAGTTAGCAGCAGATCCTTTAAGTCCTGGAAAGTGTGAGGTGGAGCCTACATGGACCAGACTTGTTTTTACAGCACATCCCACTGATGCTTGATCAAACTGAGATGTGCAGAAATTGGAGGCCATGTACATCAAACCGTTCCTGAAGAGTTATTCAGTATTGCAGAGATCATTATCCTGCTGAAAGAGGCAACTACCAGAGATTGTTGCCTAGAAAGGAGGTACATGATCTGCAACGTTTAGGTAGGCGGTATGTGTCAAAGTAGCATCAACAACATGTATAAAGGGTTTCTTAAGGATTTTTGCTGTGATGTATAATAGCAGTAATAACATTTTATTAGTTAGTACTTCAACATGGAGCTTTCATCATGGACGTCCACCTGCACTGACCGAGCAGTTTGGCGCTCCAAACTACACAAGGGACTCAAAATGACAAAGCAGCAAATCTAGAGAAACTGAAGAGATGCTGGAGACGCCTGTCTACCACTATCTATAAAATCTAGCTGATCTTCTTCTGCATACGACTGAAGCTGGCCTGAACGGAAAAGCTACAGGAGCTCTTCTATCGGATAAGACCACACGGACCAGCCTATTCTTCTCACACACATCAGTGAGCCTTGGCGCCCAGGACCCCAGTGCTGGTTCACCAACCATCCTTTCTTACAGTTACAGTGATGCTGCTAATTTCCTCATATTGTATTTGCCAAATGCTGAAGCTGCACTAATTGATTTTTTTCAGTTTGTGTTTTTGTTGTTATTGTTGTTTGTTTGTTTTGGTCCCTTGTGAGTAATGAAGCAATCTGTAAACAGATAATTAAGAAACAAACACAACTGAACTGCAAATTAGCTTGAATTCAGGGTTTTGTTCATGTTCTCCTCAGAAATATAAATCTAGGGTTCACTTTCCTTTCAGATCTGCTTTTGGCCTTTACTAGCTCCTACGAAAAAATATTCTATTATGTTTACCAGCTGGTTGTTAGCTTTGTCTTTCTGTTGTTTAGTGCTGAACATTTCAGCTGGACAGGTTGAGTAGGCAGCGACACTGAACCATAGCAGTAAAACTGTTGCAATAGAACCAGAACAAGGAGCTGAATGGCACTAAAATGCTCCACAGAGGTCACAGTAGTGTAGTTTGGAGTTACACCACTGTTCAAAAGTTTGATGTCATTTAGAAATGTCCTCATTTTTGAAAGAAAAGCACTTTTTTCAATGAAGATAACATGAAGTTAATCAAAAATACAGTCTAGACATTGTTAATATGGTAAATGACTATTCTAGCAGGAAATGATTTTTAATGGAATATCTCCATAGGGGTACAGAGGCCCATTTCCAGCAACCATCACTCCTGTGTTCTAATGGTACATTGTGTTAGCTAGTCGTGTTGAAAGGCTAATTGATGATTAGAAAACCCTTGTGCAATTATCTTAGCACATGTATAAAAGTATGAATTTTCATGGAAAACATGAAATTGCCTGGGTGACCCCAAACTTTTCAACGATAGTGTAACTCAATCTTCTGATCCACTGTCATTAAAAAAAACCTTAAGTAGTGCAGCTTTAAACTGTTCACCGTCACTCTCACTGTATTATGTGAGGTTTTGTTTTTGAATTTGTTGTCTCTGTCATAATAAGAAAAGTCATTAGTGGATATCAAGGTGCCTTTGTTATTTTTTTATGCAGTCTCCTATTTTAGGGATGTATCACAAAACAAAGTCAATTTTTTAAAAAAAAAGGTTCCCAAGGAGTTATAAATGGAACCTTAATAAATGGAGGACAACTGCGACAGAACAGAGGGGACACACACACTCAGCTGATAAAAGTGAGGACAGGATGCTCTGTCCTCTGGTATCGGCTCAAGTTTCAAATGCGCCTGCAACACAGCCTCCTGTCAATACAGCCACCCCCTACGCCCCAAAGTGGCCCCACTTCTCTAAATCTGACAAATACACACGCACACACACACACACACACACACACACACACACACACACACACACACACACACAGTGATTTCATTTGATCTATTCAGTGTGAGGCAGAGCTCACCACCACTCTTAGCCCGAAGACTTCCCTTTTAACTCCAATACCAGAGCAGGAGGAGCCACACAGTCTGTTCCACACACACACACACACACGCACACACACACACACACACACACACACACACACATGCTGCAAAACACAAACATACACTCATTATTCACTCATTAGTCAAGCATTTGCCATCATGATACTGTTGTCCCAGTGGACCCATTTCTCACAGTCTAACACACACACATACACGTATAAAATGACACATTTAAAGGAGAAAAATCACACACGCACACAGACATTGTGAAGACATAAAGGGTGGGTGTGGTGGATTTTTACCAGACCCTTTAAAGTCTGTGTGTGTGTGTGTGTGTGTGTGTGTGTGTGTGTGTGTGTGTGTGTGTGTGTGTGTGTGTGTGTGTGTGTGTGTGTGTGTGTGTGTGTGTGTGTGAGTATGAGTGTGCATTTCAGAGCATTTGCTAGAGTGTTTTAAATGAAAGGGGTAGGTAACTGATGAAGGAATGATGGGAGTGGATACAAACGCGCCTCCATTAGCAATCTGTTTGTGCAGAGCCAAGAGCCAAGAGTCCCATACCACTACCTAAGCGCAAAAAGCTAATTGCTGCCCCTAAGAGCACCATCAAAAGTAAAGATCCATTATAAATATGCTTCTAATATAGGGTTAGCACAAACTTGCTAATTGACAGACAAAATAGCTGTTAGTTTTTCTAATAACTAAATATGGCCTTCTACCACTTTTGGCAGAGAAAACTTTGTGATCCTGAGGACGTGCGTCTGTCACTTCAGTTTCATTTATGCCTGAATAAACGAGGACTGGAGGTTAAGTTATGCAACACTTTCTGAGAATTACAAACAATGTCACTGACTGAGTTCAAGCTCAGCAGGCAAAGCCAAAGAATAGTAATTTGGCTGATATTTTCAGCAGAACAGGAAACATCATTATTTATATTTTCACATCCATTTTCTACTGTTTTATAATTAGTCCCTTGTGATGTAATATTTTGGTGTTCAATAGGAGCAGAGACACTCAGCTGGCTTTGGCCTCTTTTGGAAAATGAAAGGAGGCCAGAGCCTCGTTAATAAATAAATATTAATATTTATCAGATAAACTGACCACATATTAAAATGTTTTCTATGAAATTATTCATTTTCAAAATACATGAGTCACATGACCTAACAGCAAAGGGACATTTTTGAACATTTACTATATAAAAAAAATAAAAACATGAAATATGAGTCAATTTCTTTTCTTTGTGAATCGGAAAAGTGCTGGCAGGCCAGTTATAAACCTATTGCAGGCCTTATTTGATGAGCTGTAACATGAATATCACCGAACTAGAGGATATTCTAGTTATTCAACTTTGTAGCTGAGTCACACACATTTAAATATGGGACATTTAAAGTATACTATATAGTGTGAGGGACTTTGTCAGTGTAACATATACCACATGTATATTTTTGTTTTCACAGCCTTGTAACATTTTGAAGGTTTTGATGAAACTATCATCAGTAATTTAGTAATGCAGTTAGTCTTACTTTTCATTTCTCAATTATATATAAAAATGATAAGAATAATTAATTCATAAATTGTGTGTGTTAGTTTATTCTGCTCATGAAGAAAAATATAAAAAGGGATGTAATTCCAGAAGTGTGGTTTTTGTTTGTCAGATAAACGTCAATTATTTCTATACATTTTGTGACTTGGGAAAAATGAATAACTGAATTTGGTTCCCTAATCTTTTGAAAATTACAGGACCAAAATAATAATAAATGTCCATAAATCCACTTAGAAATGAAAAAAAGACATTTCTGAATTGCCCAACAACCATCACATATTAAAGTTTGCTTCAGTATTACAGTTATCCACTAACAGTAGTCTATACATCCAGCTATGTCACTGCGCACCATGTAGTTGCGACTGATGATCTCCTCCCCCTGACCCTAACACTTCACCATTCCACATGTGATTGTATTGGTGTAAAATGACAAGCACCAGTGTTTTTCTGTGGCAGGCTCCATTGAAGAGAATCTGCTGCCTTTTAAGGGAACTGATATAAACACAATGATTGAATGACAGGTCACTATACTCCAATGACAACATAATTATGAATACTATACTCTATTTCTGCTAACAGATTAATTAAATGCTGCACACTGACTCTTTAATGGTACAAAGCCATTAATGGATGTAGTCATTCCTAAATAGGCCTACATATTTTCTCTTATTCATAAAAGCATTCCCAGCTCTCTCTTTTTCCACACACTGACTGTAAATAAAGACTGACAACATGACAGCTCCCCACTGAACCGAACAGTGGAGTGACATACCCCCACCATAATGGATTAAAATATAACAGTGCTAACGTGAACCACAAATTTATCGTGTTTGGCAGTGAAAAGACAAATGTCGTGTCACTTCCACCTTTGCTTTTTAAGAGGTTAGCCAGTCGGAGTGCGAGGTCAGTGCAAGATCTTCTCCTTTTGCCACAGCAGTGACTCCTACTGGATGGCTCAGTTTTCTCCACAGTAGGGGAGTGGAATAGGGATAAGGGGGCAGTATTAACCTCCCGTGTATTGGAGCCAAACACTGGCAGGTGAATAGAGCTGGCTGGAGACACTATGTGTTATAGAGGAAATCCCCCCCAGAAAGACAGAAGAATTAAGTGGCAGTTTAAACCCCTTCTTTTAGCTACTTCCTTATACTGCTCATTTACTACTGAGTGTGAGATCAAACATCCAGTATGATGAACAAAGGGATTATCCAGCAGCTTATAATAAGCCTCTGTTTGCCTTTGAGGAACCTCTCTTTTGTCATCCATTTTCCAATGTTTCAGCACACCTCCCTGGTGAATAACCTCAGGCCAGCCAAGGCCACTGGCTATTGATCCTGTGGGGGCTTAGGATAAATACATGTAGGTGGGTGTGGATGGTGTGCAAGCAGGAACAGTGGAGATTACATGAGTGCAGTATGATAGCCTGTATGAAGTGAGGAGGAGATGCTGTAAATGGAAGAAGAGAGACTGAGAATGGTAATACAGCACTGGGCCTCAGCTGGGGCCAAGTGTGGCAGGTGGAGACTGGGGGAGCCAGGACCCTCTGGAGCCCCATCAGTAGCATGCTGTGTCATGTGAAGTGTGTTGTGTGTGTGTCTTAACAATTGTGAAGCAATTGCATTGTTCATCACATATAGCAGCAAATATGCAGGAGAGAATTGTAGGGATTTGATGGTGTGCTGGATCAAAGATGTAAAATCTGGTCTGTTTATCTTTGATGTTTGATCGAAGGAAGAAACAATAGCCAATCAAAGAGATGCAGCACATTGACCGTGTTTATTATACACACCTGACTGCTTATTTATGAGTCAAATGTGAGATTTGGGTACATATTTGTGTGTCGTAGGCATACATGTGTGTTATTGGGGAACCACTCATCCATTTCTTCTGTATGGGGGACCATTAAGGGGTAGGTCCATTGTGGTTGTGCCCTGTCCACTTCCAGGAGACATCCATCACAGAGGGGCCCCAGACCCCCCTGTCTATGCTTTCCAAGCCCCAAGGGGAGGACCTTAATGAGGGCCGGATCACCCCACCCATCTGGGCCTTATGGTGATCACCTCCAGTACAGTACGGGACAGGATAGACCACACCTGAACCCCAAACAATACCCAGCATGGCAGCAACAACCAAATCTGTTCTTATAGCTCTAATTACTTGACACATCGCTGTGACATTGCACAGCACAAAAACATGTCAAAAGTACAGAACATATAAAATAGCTGATGCCACTCACTTTCTCTCCTGCAGGTCAACAAATCTGATTCATCAGAAAATCCGCCTTTTGTGTTCGCTTCTAATTCCCGCCCACTGAATTCTGCTGAACATCAAATGTTTTGGCAGCCATTCTTTTGTGATTTGCATGGCAATTATACTCCATTGTACAAACACAAAAACACAAGTAGCACCATGTGCTGTGTCACTGCAGGACAAAGCCACCAATGTATGGGTATGAATTTAAAAGCCACCCTTAACGAGTTCAATATGAATTGCAAATGAATCGGCCCCATCAGAGCAGCTGACTCTGAAAAGACAGAACAAATTCAGTCCCCAATTCTTGTCATTGTGTGTTCAGAGAGGAATGCTGTTGCAGCACTAATTCTACAAAGCTAATGTCCTCAGAGATAGAATTCAATTTACAAAATATTGATTCCTTTCAAAAAGTAACTATTCCATAAAATCCATAAAGATACACAAAGTTTGGAGACTCTTGCCATCACATTTATAAATAGTAGCTTTGGAAATTCTCTCATTACAGCCAGACTGAAGGGTCCTGAATTTGATCAAATCTGCAAGAAGTGGTTCTAACAGGATCACAAAGACTTGAGCCACATGGAAAAGCAAACATCACATACTCAAAACCAGCAAAACAGTGAACAAAACTACAAAAAATGAAAAAAACTACAACAGCTACAACAGTTTCGTAGCTAATGACTAACCCTTGGCTAATGCTAACCAGAGGGGAAGACAAAATTAATGTCACATTTTACTCAATGGAGTGCAAGATCTTGAACAGGACATCAAACAACCACCTAAAATATAAAAGGAATAATTCAATTCAAAGAGGCAATTAAGTTTGTTTTATAAAAGACAATTACACAGCTGGATCTCAACTAATGCTTACACTAACTGCAAAGATTAGCTTGTTGGCTGCTTAGTTTACTAACAGTGGTAACATAGGATCCAGGTTTTTAGAAAAATCTTCATTATCCATTTGTCCAAAGCATATTTTAAACACATTTTGAAGTATTAGAAAAAGTTAAAGGAAACAGCAAAACATTTTTTTAAAATCTCTTATTTCACAAAGATTTTTTTTTTACTTTGCTTGCTAAAGGTTTTTGACAGGTTTTGACAGTTAATAACATACAGGAGATGGATTTTATTCACTTAAAAGCAATGAATGAAAGCCTAATTTTCACTTTCTGTTTTTTATTTAAAAATGTAAAGGAAAAAAATCTTAACACAACTAGTGTGAGAGGAGAGAAGCTAGTGACTACATCAGATTTTAAGGTAGAGTAGCATCAGTGTTGCCAACTCCTCAGTAAGAAAAGTAGCTATTGGCTGTCCTAAAAGTTGCTAGAAGTAAATGACGTCATCGCCTAATTTGCATATTTTCCAGTTTGCATGTAATTGTAATCAACGTTGTAGGAGAGAGGAATAACATTGTGGGAGAGACAAAAAATGAGTATAAAACACCAAAATATGTTTTTGAACTAGAGGCTGTGTGAGTCAAATGCAGTGATTTATTTTAGCATGACACATTTTCATTTACATCCCGCTCTGTAAGCCAGGACGGGATCTGCAGCGACTTTGCACATGCGCGATTCATCTGCCGTCTGGCATTCATCTGCCGTCTCCTCTAATCAGACAGTGGGATGCTGTGGGGTTACTAGACTGACCGGCTGTGCTTTGGG
The DNA here is from genome assembly GCF_022539595.1 of Amphiprion ocellaris. Taxonomy (NCBI): domain Eukaryota; kingdom Metazoa; phylum Chordata; class Actinopteri; family Pomacentridae; genus Amphiprion; species Amphiprion ocellaris. Next base: position 13,148,328 of record NC_072783.1, on the reverse strand, counting down.
ATGGGGAGGAGCTCACAGCAGCACATGCTGCTCCTTGAGACAGTAACTGCAGAACAATCCGAACTTTCATGTCAGAGTCTCCAAAACACCAGAAAAAGTCACTAGATTTGTCGCTAGTCACTTTTGACAAAAAAAAAGTCACCAGGAGGACTTGGAAAGTCGTCAGATTTAGCGAGAAAGTCGCCAAGTTGGCAACACGGAGTAGCATCAGTAGTTAAGTCTTGCTCTATGTATGTTTTAGGTAACTTTTACGTGTCACTACCTTCCAGTAAGCTTGAATTAAAGCTTATTTGTCCTCCTTAGTTCCATTTCTCTTTAGCATCAGTCAGTTAGCGTAGCACCATGAATGTAGCCATCATGTCCAAACTTAAAGCCCTTTTACAAGGGTTTTTGTACTTTAAAAGAATGAATACCAAGGGAAACAAGTCACTTGGAGACTAGAGTTTTTTTTTAAACATAATAAGTATATTTTAATAAGATTAGACCATTTAAAAATTAAAAAAAAACAAACTCTGGTTTATTAAATTTGTTAGCATCAGTTTATGTCAGCGGGTTACACATCAGCCTTATTTCAGCCTCCAAACACACAGCTTTGTCTTTGTTTGAAACAAGCATTTTCTTTTCTTTTTTTTCTGTGACTTCTTGGAAATAACTGAAAATGGAACCTCTCAGGTCAAAGCTGTGCCAGTAACTCACAGTCAATAATATATTGATAAATCTCACTGTACCTCAAGAACAAAATACAACCAGCCCGGCTGTCTGGAGGACAAAACAGTCTCTAGACTGTGACAGAACCTGAAGAAGAACTCAGCCATTACACACTAATCACACACACACACACACACACACACACACACACACACACACACACACACACACACACACACACACACACACACACACACACACACACACACACACACACAGCTCTGATGACAGTCCCAAGGGTTGAATCAAAGGTCAGCAGAGATGTGTGAGGTTGCGGTAACACTGACTTCACCCTTAACCTCCAGCTCACCCAAGCCTTATCTCCTCTCCCTGCATTTTATCTGTCTTTTTCACTGCTGGCCTGTCATGCCATCTTTCAGCAAGAAACCATCATGAATGTGATGTGAATTTCCAGCTGAGCAATTTTAATGGATTCCTCTGGAGCTGCATGGAGAGAAAAAGCTGCAAGTGTAACATGACCCCTGTGTGCCTATGGGCGGGGGGGAGTTATGCCAATGTAGGATAAAGCTTCCTGCTAATTGTAACAGAAGCCAAGCTGACCAACGCTAACCGCTCTAATGCTGGAGTCAACCCAAGGTCAGAGTGAGGAGATAGCGCTATCGATCCCAGACAGCACAGTGAGGAGGAAACTTCCAGTGCATCTCGAGGCTCATCGCAGCGCTCCTCCAGATCCAATCTCCGCTCCAAACACCATTAGTGGATCTTTGTCAGGGGCTCTGATCTCAATTACCCTGCTGAAGCCAAATGTTATTTTACTCTCACACAGAAAAAGAGTGATTCTCAGGGAGATATAGTGTAGCTCATCCTCTTTAGTCTGAAGTGATAGGGTCAAATATAAAAAGTATCTGCACAGAAATGTCATGTTGACCCAGTAGGACAACAGCTGACCCCCTGTTTGATATGAAACCTGCACCATTGCCTTTGAGAACTACTTTGGTTTATTACAACCTAGGTCTTATTTTTATACTTGTGGCTATAACTCATTGGAATTGTATTCATGAGGCTAATTGCTGAAATCTAGTAATGTGGCACAAAATATACAGGTTAGCGAAAAATGTTTGGAAACTGTAAACAGGTCATTGTCATATGAATTTAAAGTGAGCTTTTGAGATGCAAACAGGACTTCGTATAAGCAGTTAAACCAGACTGTGCATTGTCTTTAAAGTGGGTTGGTATAAGCAACGTTATGCATGGCCATAATGAACAGAATACAAGAAGCTGGGAAAAAAAAACTGTTGTTTTTAACTGCTATAAAGTCTCTTCAAGATTGAACGGGGGACAAAACTGCAGGAATTCTACTCATTCGGACAAGTTTTAATTATTCTTTTAGCCTGTGTTGGCCAAGCTGTCAAAAGGCGAAAACGACAAAAGTAGCGGCAACAGCTGATCAGCTATTTGAGCTCATTGTTCACTAGGACAGAACTTGACAGAAAAAAGTCCATAAACATTAACTCATTTTACAAAGTGTCAAAAACCATTTCCAGCAAGTTTTTTGAAGAAACTGAGGACAGTTTTTAAAAATTTTGCTGTTTCTATTAACCTTGTCTAAGCAGTACTTTAAAATGTGCTGACACATATGCCATGGAAACAGCCAGTAAAAATATTTCCTGTCATCTGGTCATGTCATCTGTTTTATGCTGTCCGGAGGCTAAGGCAATGAAAAAAGTGGAAGCACTAGATCAGTCACGTGAGTTTCATTTTCTCAAAGTCAGAATTTATTCAGAAAAGGTGTTTCCATTCCTGCATTAACTTTTTGAAGAAAAAAGCCCACCTCAAGCAAAAATAAAAACTTTTTTGCAGAAATAAGTGAATTATTTAAAATTTTGCTTTTCCCTTAGACATATTCTAATACGATACTTTGAAATGTGCATAAATAGTATGTTGCAGAAACATTGCTTACATCTGTTCAAGCCAGCAATAGATTTACCTATGGTGATAAACTCAGTAAGAGTTACTCGCTTTCTGAATTCAGCAGTTATTTTGGGGACAAGTTCTTCGTGACTGGTTGAGCGGGCAACCCATAAACAGGAGCTATAGTCCCCTATGCAGTGGCTATGGATTCGAGTTTGATCCATGGCCATTTGCTGCGTGTCATTCCCTCAATCTTCTACCACGTTTCTTGTCTCTTTCTCCACTGTCCACTGTTTTTCACAATTCATCAAGAGTCTCCCATCTTAGTTTAGTTTCTGATTCATCTTTAATTTGGTTTTCCTTCAACATGAGGTGGTTTAGTCATCTAGTTAAATTGCTGTTTGACAAGTACTGCCTGTCCAAAAAAAAGTTGCACAATCCAATATTTCGTAGGACCATCTTTAGCTTGAAAAATGGCACACATTCGCGATGGCATCATTTTGATAAGCTTCTACAATGTCACAGTATTCATTTCTGTTCAGAGTTGCATGAATTTTCTACCAAGATCTTGCATTGATAATGGGAGAGTCGGACCACTGCACAAAGTCTTCTTCAGCACATCCCAAAGATTCTCAGTAGGGCTGAGGTCTGGACTCTGTTGTGGCCAATCCACATGTGAAAATGATGTCTCATTCTCCCTGATCCACTCATTCACAAAATGAGCCCAATGAATCCTGGCATTGTCATCTTGGAATATGCTTGTGCCATCAGGGAAGAAAAACTCCACTGATGGAAAGACCTGGTATTTTTAGTATACTTATGTAGTCAGTTGACCTCATTCTTTGGGCACATAACATTGCTGAACCTGGATCTGACCAAAGGCAGCAACCCCAGATAATAGCCGTAACCCCCACAGACTTGTGCAGTAGGCACTAGGCATGATGAGTGCATCACTTCATCTGCCTCTCTTCTTACTGTGGTGCGTCCATCACTTTGGAACAGGGTAAATCTGGACCCATCAGACCACATGACCACATGGCACATGAACATTTGTTCCTTGAAGACAATGGTTCACCACTGTCCTTCAGGTTTTAATGATGCCTTGGATCGTTCTTAACCTGATTTTAGTAGTTTTAGCAATCTCCTTAGTTGTCTTCTTTGCTTGATGCAAGTCAATAATTTCACCCTTCTGAAACAGATTAGCATCCTTGGTGCAGGATATGTCTTCCAACAAGGTTGTCTAAGAAATGAGAAGCCACTAGTCACTGCATCAGCTAGGGTTAAATAAGTTGTTCATCACTGCAGTAATTATCCAATGGAAGGCTCTTTGCTTAGTTAAATCCAGGTGGCGACTCTTTTTTTGGACAGGCGGTGTATCATGTCTTGTGTTCATTGTCGCCTTTTGGCTTGCTCTGGGGGTCAGGCATATGGGTTCTGTAAAGTGTCTCGAGACAATTTGACTGTAACTGACGCTATATAAATAAAATTGAATTGAATTGAATTGTTGACTTTGTCCTAGCGATATGTGTTCCAGCTCATCAGCAATTGCTTTTGTGAATTATCATGACTGATACAAAATAATGTCATTGTAATTCTGCCTTTACTAATGTTCTCTGACTTGATAAAGGTTTTTTTTTTGTACTTTCTTTCTCTCAAACATCAGAAACAAAGACACATATGTGATTTGTCTGTCTGTGTGCTCTGGGTGCGCTGTTTGTTATGAACTGGTGTGAACACATCATTAACTCCCAACGTTAAGTGACCCAGAGTCAGAGGTCAATTGACAGAGCTGACAGTGATGTCAAGTGGCTCGACATGCAGCGAGGCCCATCTGCTCCAAGGGAAAGAAGTGACAGTCTGGTGTCACATGCACATCATCGAGTGTCACACACAGAGCACAAAGCTGGTAGACACAAGAGGCCACAGCAGCTTTTTCACTACTTCCTGATTTTCCCTCTGTTTACATCCCACAGCTTTGATGTGGTGATGTGTTTTTCTGTGTGTGAGGTCACATCAACGTAAAAGCAACACCTAGGAAGTAGATATCCAACCTTTTACTTCATCTCTATCATAGGTTAAATTGTTGCTGGCATACAGGCTCCCAGAGCTGAGCCAATACTGTACTGTAAGCTAAGCTGGTTAACTGCAGGCCACACAGTCCTGATTTGGATGCATTTTTAATCTGTCATATTTGGAGCAGTATGTGGATCTATAGGTGCAGGAATTTACAGCAGGCACAATTAGAAAAAAGCAGAATGAGCTTCAGACATGTGAACCCCAGCTTCAACTGATGTACATGTACCTTCACAAATTTCCTCAAACAGTTCTGAGTGACTCCAATCAGAACTGGTTCCTCTAAACCCCCTAAATGTGTCTCTGTTGTCTGAGAATTTCCACGTTTTCACCAAACAGGCCAAGAACAGAGCCACATGACAACAGTAACATCTGGTTCCGGCTCCAGAGATGATTACTCTGCTGCTCTGTAAGAACTCTTGCTCTCTCCCTCCATACTGTACACACACACACACACACACACACACACTGCAGGCACACACATGTACGCATGCACAGATTGTCATAGCCAGATGGCACAGTCTCTTTGACTGTCACCTAAACCTCCGTGGAATAGCTGTGGGTATGTTGGGGTATGCAAACACCACAAAGAGATTCGTTTCTTCAAGAAAAGGCTAGAGGCTCCTAATTTGTTTGATTGTAATATAGAAACTTCCTGCAGCACAAAGTCCATTGTTCAATTTTTTAAAAAGTCATCAATCACTAAGGTGTTAGGTGATCATTTTGTAGCACATTGTGATTCTTTTTAAGTCTGCCGAAAGAGTGAGAATATTTCTAATTTTTGAACAAAAAAATAAAGTAAAACTAGTTCTCTTTTATATACAGTATATCAACGTTGTAAAAGAAAAGAAAAGGCGAGTCGCAATCCGTTTTGAACAGTCGTAATTTGAATGCTGCTTCTAAGTTTGAGTTCATGCGTTATGTGTGCGTACCTGTACCAGTCCAATCCCCGTGCGTAATGCCGGTCGAAGAAGTGCGGTTCGGACCCCAGGGCGCGGATATCCGGATGGAGCCGCAGAAACTCCAGCAGAGCCCTGGTGCCTCCCTTTTTAACCCCTATGATGAGAGCCTGGGGTAACCTCCGGGTGGCTGTCCACTCCTTCCCCGAGCTGTTCGCCTCCAGCCCGGGACCACTGCTGAACGCCACTTCTCCAGCCGCGGTGGCACCGTCTTTGACAGCGGTGGTTCCGTTCCTCTCGTACAGCCATCCTGACCCCGAGGCAAGGAATTCGCGCGTGGGTGACTTGATTTCAGAGTTTTCTGTCAGTTCCGACTCGCAGCATCCAGTGAGCAGATACACCAAGGAGAAGCACAGGATGCTCAGAGAGGATGCGATGGTGAGCCGGTGGAAGAGGCGCCGCAGGTCCGCGCTCGCATGGTGGTGGGGATGATGGTTGTGGTGGTGAAAAGCTGCCATCCCTCAGAGAGCCATACGAGATTAGAGGCCATTCTATCACAAGTTCAGCTCACATCCTAACGCCGTTAACATCCCGACAACTCTTGGAGAGTCTGTCAGTGAGCTTCACCTGCTCTCCTCCTTCATGTCGCGCGTCCGGAGCGCACTGAACACCCCCACCTGCCCTAACCAGCTAATCAGTCAGTAAATCAGTGGAACTAGTTTTTGCGTGACATCCAGGCTGTGCGTCCACTTACCGTGGGGAGAGGAATAAAGCTGTAATATCCGAGCCGGGCTACTGCGGGGATCTCGCTCTCTCTCTCTCTCTCTCTCTCTCTCTCTCTCTCTCTCTCTCTCTCTCTCTCTCTCTGTCTCTCTCTCTCTCTTCCCATTCCACAGGATTACTCTGCCTCTCTCCACCACGGCTCATCTCACTGGGACCCAGGCATCTCTCACTGTGTGTCTCCCTCTCTCTCCTCAGATGCTTTTGATTGGAGTGTCATGGCCTGAGGCGTGTTTAATTCCACTATTATTTATTGGGGGGACTCTGGATAGATTAGATGGAGCACAGACCACCTCACATGTGCCATTATCCCGCTTGTCTAATGTGATCTAGAGGTTTATATTCTGTCATATATTGGCTTCAACTTATACTACATAGAACCCAACTCTTTCTACCCCTAGCCTCACAAATACTGATGCACCTCTTAAAATACTTTGATCAGGGGATCAGTTAGTAAACAAGTATCGGTGCCATTTGGATCTGGGTTTATTACACTCAGCTGACACTCTGTACTCTAAGACCTATGGCATAATTGGCTTAGTGGTTAGACAGCATTAGACTACATAGGGCAGCTGCCAACAGTTGGCTGATCCTGACCCCAAATGACAGTCTGTATGAACCCACATTCAGCAATCACTCAGAAATGCCTTCAAAACTTATCTACAGAGTGATAAACAGTTTTCATTAGAAATACTTCATTTTTTAAAAAGTGACAAACATTATTTAAGAAATAATTTACTACTTTTGATCCTAAGTGAGGTTCTCGCATCATAAGTGGATGCTTTATATCTTGCATTAGCAGAGGAGGGTGAGTTGCTCCTGTTCGGGAGCTCTGCAATGTTGGCTTTTATTATTGCAGAGTGTGAGCTAAGGTACGGGTAATAACTCATAGGAGACTCATTAGTTCCCCCTCCCAACCACACGTGCACTGACGCACGCTCACACATACACACACATTCACTGACACACACAAATACGCACATACTTCATGTTCCATTTGGCTTACCCCTGTCATTATCCCACAGCAGATGTGACCCATGCCATAAAACCACTGCATTGTCCCGAGATGACTAAAAAGATCCACCATTCATTTTCAACAAGATAAAACTTTGAATTATGTGGACATCCTGTCTTCTGTTTGTTGTAAAGAGGGAAACAACTAGTCACCACAAGGGAGAAGGGTTACAGTCATTTTTACATAGCAGATACGCAAGGATACGCTTGATTTTTTGACACTTAAAAAAAACAATTTAAATGCCCTCACTTTGTGCTTTTCATCCTGAGCTGAGTGAAAAGAGATAATCTAATCGAGTCTGACAAAATGGAGCCCTATTAGTCCCTCTATCATTGTCCTGTTTTCTGTCTCATTAACACTTTATTGACCAGTTTCCATCACACTGGGCAGATTAATTCCTCAGTAAACCCAGAGGGTCAAATGTTTAATGCAAGAGCATCTGAGGATGTTTGAGTTTATAGAATAAAACATGTTCTTCATTGTCATCAACTCTGTAATGGTCCTCTTTAACAGTTTTGTAGAGCCACTCTAGTGGAGGTCCCTACAGCTACAAGATGAAAAACAGCCCCATGGAAAACCTACCTGACCCGGTGTACACGTGTTAATTTTCAAAAAAGACAGACCATAGCCAAACCTGAATAAAACTGAAGATAATGAAACACTGAGCAGAGATTTTAAAATATAATTTTTTAAATTCTTTTTTTCTTTTATTGGACAGTAACAGCAGAAAGTAATGAAAAAGAGACATCTAGTAGGTCTGGAGCAATCAGGAAATGAAGTGGTGACTCTTGGCTTGAATTCAATTGCACCCATGCTGTAAGTGCCCTGACCACTAGGTTATTGGGTCGCTGCATTGTGTTACATTACATTCTATACATGGAATAGAATTTGGACCTGATTCAGCTTGGCTTGTAGTCTGGTATCATGAAAAGGTGTGTGAATAACACAGCAATACCATGTAGTTATGACTAGTGACCCCTTCCCTATGACCTTTACTTTACCATTTTATGGTATTTTAACGCTGTAAAATGATGGGAAAAAACTCGCAGACATTACATGCAAAATGCCCCTGAGCAGTATGTTATTTTTATAGGTTAGGATTTGAACTCAGTTGAAGTATCTCAGACCCAACAAAATCGACACTGCAGGAGCTAATTCTGCATTCACACGATATTAGGAGAATGGGAGTAACCAGAAAGTTGAACTCGCGAGCCTTCATGCATTATTTGCATAGATTAGCTACTTTCTGTGTGGTTGTGTATTTAAAAAGCTCTAAAGCAGATGTGTAAATATCACAACAGATCTAATAGAAGTGAAAGGGAAGTACTTTGTTTTCATACTTTTCAAAGCATGTCAGCAGTGCTTTGTAGAAAACCACACAAAAGCTCAGGAAGCATATGGCAAAAACATTTTCTTCTATTTAAATGACTATTTAGTAGTTCTATATTTTGTTTATTACTCCGCCAAGGAACGCGACGGACTTATGTGACAATCGGTATATGTTTGCCTATCTGTCTTTCTGTCTGTCTGTTCGCAACATTACTCAAAAACAGACATGGATGACATTTTCAGGAAAGGTCAGAAATGACACAAGGACCAGTTGATTAGATTTTGGCAGTGATGCGGCTTATAGTCTGGATCCATGAATTTGTTGAAGATTTCTGTATCATTGCAAGATAGCGGCACAGCATCTCTGTAATTATAACAAGTGAACATGATTGCAATCCTACTAAAAATCCAATGCTGCCAACTTATTTTGACTTATCCATCGGGAATCATACAACGACTGAGCAGCTTTGGTGGAGTACTGCGCTCTCTGAATGCTTTTCTTGTTTAAAATGTATTTCCTGAGATTTACACATTTGTCTTGTATGTAAGAGATATGAAATTTGAAAAAAAAAAAATTACATTAATTTACTTTAATGTTGTCGTTAGTGGCAGAGGAGTCACCCAGCTCATGTCAGCCTTGTAAAAGCTCTATACTGAGCTCAACTGACCCTGAAATAAGAAAATCTTTGTGTCCCAGTTACTCAATAACACTTAGCACCAAAGTCATCCGAAAGTATCCTGTTTTTCATCTGAACATGACAAACATTTATGAAGAGGGGAAGAATCAAGTTTATAAACTGCTGCTCTACTGTGATGAACAGCTGTATGTATACTGTTATATAGTGTTTATTCTATTTTCCAACCTTCCTCCATGGATCATGAGACAAGGTCATCAGGTGAGGTTGTGTGTCTTTTGTCTGCAGTCGCCTGGCAGATTGTTCCGTGATGAAGTGGTCTTCTATAAAAGCGTGACCCTGGGGTCAGGGCCAGAGCCCAGGCAGTGATTCATTATCCAGCACAGAGAGGGAGCAAGATGATTAATACACTCCTGCATCACGATGTATGAAATGAAAAGCTTTTAGAAATGTTTATTTTTTTAGAATATAAATGAGTCACTTCTGATGAGATTTCTCTGAGTTTACATTTCCGGCAGCTGTCATCAATTTTTAGAAACTTCAGCAGTGTTTTAGTGTAGTGTTAGCTCCCTTCAAATCACCATATTTGTCAACAAGAATGTTTTTCAGTATGAATCCCTTGCAGCCAGTTTCACTGCATCCTTCATCCCTGCCCTGAGTGACAGTCTAATTAGAGTCAAAGTAATGGTATATGTAATCAAGGCTAAATTACAGCCATAAGTCACTTAGCAGACAGCATTATACCTGCAAGCCAATCAGAGTCAACAACTAATGAAGCGCACTCACTGATCACTGACCTCACCATCCATTTCAAACATAAGGACGTGGTATTAACATCTCTCAGGACCACAGGGTAAATGTTTTTTTTAGAAATTTCAAGTTGTGTGTCATAATTTTTGAATGAAATCCTTTTGTAACATTGTTTAGTTTGAGTGAAACCTTTTTCCACTGTAATTATCTTTGGTTTTTCATTAATATAATATATCTGGCATATATTTTATTCTGGAATTTTTTGCCCTTTAACAAAAGAACTTTTGTTCTTATCTATGTTAGAGACAGCAGACAAAAAGCACTCAGAGAATGCAGTACTCCGCCAAGGTATGCGGCATTGTCAGAAAAGCAGCATTTTTTTTTTTTTTTTTAGAAATGCAGCATTTGTTTATTAGTTACTGATGATCAGAAATCACGGCAACATAGAATGTGGCCATTTAATGTAAATGTATCCACAAACAAAATGACCTTGCTCTGAGCACAGGCATGCATTATGAATGTGTATGTTATGTAATCACGTGACCTAAATATGTATCATTTTGGGATAAGTCCCAATAAGTCCACAGCAGTGGAATGTTTAGTAGGATCGCAATCATGTAATCGTCAGCAGGCAGCTGACATAGTGTTCACTTGTAGTCATAGTTACAGTGACTCCATGCCGCTATCTCACACTGATACAGAAATCTTTAACAAATCCGTCGATCCAGACTACAAGCCGCATCACTGCCAAAATCTAATCAATTGGTCTTTGTGTCATTTCTGACCTTCCCCAAAAATTTCATCCAAATCCATTAGTCCGTTTTTGAGTAATGTTGCTAACAGACAGACAGACAAACCAACGCCGATCGTCACATAACTCTGCCGCATTCCTTGGCGGAGTAATTAGGAAAAGCAGAAACCTCACAGTAATGTCATCTTTACATTACGCATTGCCTGTTCAGGACAATGGATGTATTAAGAAGACCTGGAAACTAGATAAAAAAGATGGCGCCTCATTCATTGAAGTGAAAACTGCTCAATGCCACGAAAGACTAAAAAAATTTCAAACCTGCACATTCCAAAAATACAGGGTCATTAGTATCCTTTTCAGTCAAGCCCATAGTACAGTATGTAAAAGTGGACAATGCTTCCTCACTTTGAATTCCAAAATATTGCAGAAACTGGTGTTGGTAACATCATGCGCAGCTAGAGTCCATGCAGTGGTGACTGTGAGTGGAGGCGTGGTATAGAGGGCCCATGTCCTATCTAGCCCAAATATGAGCAGACATCATAGACTATATATGTATGGGATAGACACTGCGACATCAGTTTGAGGGCTTCCATTTTAAGTCATCTAGACTGGGACTTCTGAAATTGCATCTAACAAGAAAGGCATGGATCTCAGAACTTAGGGACACTTTGCACATTGATATGGTAGTGGCCTGTCAGTTACAAAGACATTGGATTTATAAACCAAAACCAAGACACCATTACCTACTAACTCGGGAGCAAAATGTTTGTTACCACCACAATAGATGATAAAGCAGAGGATTGAATATGGTCAGAACTCAGTAACAATGAGTAGTTAACAGTGATGGCAAAGTGAAAATTAGATAAAGGTATTATTTCTTTTCATTTGTTTAAGGAAGGTTCCTTGGGTATATCTGCGTGACACATTCAACAAACTAATGAGGACTGAGACTCTGATTCAGGGCCACACTGAAGGATTTTGTCTCTCTGCCAATCTTCCAATATCATCTGTGCAAAAGGCATCTAAATGATCATAGCAGAGAGTCTTGACTCACTGCTGCTATCACTGTCATTGATGGAGTGTGTGTCAGGGTTGTTAGCTTCTGTTTGTTCTGATTCTGACAGGTTTATGCAATGAAAATTGCATTATTTCTGAAAAAAAATGTGAGCCCTCCGTCTGACAGAGCTCATTAATAGAGATGAACCATTTGTCATTGTCAGTAACAATGAATAATTGTCACAGAAAAGTCATACAGTGATTGATACAGATATTTGCTAACATGGACCAATCTAATTAAGATGTTTATTTCTTTTAAATGTGGATTATAAAGGGGGAAATCACTGCATTAGCACATCCAGCTATGTGATCAAAGAAATAGAAGAGAGACAAGCCATGAAATATATACCAGTTGGCTATAACTTTAAAACTGCCTCTCGAATACTGTTTAGTCTCCCAGGTGTTACCAAAACTGCTCTGACCTGTCAGGCCATTAATATGAGAGAGTTTCCTGTTATGTGGTGTCTGACAACAGGACAGTGCTCCTTTGGAGCACAGTAGTGTGTTACGGCCTCTTTAAAGTTGACAAGGCTCGAATAAACAAAGAGACCGGCAACATATAAACTAGACAGACACGGCAGGTAAGGTGAGAATGGGGAAAAACCCAACTTTATTAACAATTAATTCAACTAACGTGAATCAACTAAGATGAAAATAATGGTGAAAGTAAAAGGGCTGTAGCTGCTGGCCAAAAGAAACAAAAGAGGGGTGGTGAACGTGGCTAACCCTGCAATGGGCTCTCGGACCAGTCACCACCCCGTACTAAACTACCTAACCACAAATTAATACTACAAAAGAAAACAGCGAAAATAGGACTACCAGCAACTACAGCCAAACTAAAACAACAAAACCCAGCAATCTAAACATGCGTGGGGAGGGAATAACCAAAGTACCTGAAACGAAAAGAACTCAAGGTTAAATACAAAAGGGAAATTTATAAACACAACCAAACCCCTCACGCATTTGTCCAGGAGGACATGTGGCTGGGAGGTTCTCCAATCTCTGCTCTGACTGCTGCTCTCTCCTGCCTCCCTAAATACCCTCCTCCTCCCTAAGTGCTAACAGCACTCAGATGTGCTGCAGTTGCACAGGTACAGGGAGGAGGGAGATCAGAGAGAGCAAGGAGAGAGGCAGCAGCCAGCCACACGTAACAGTGTGTTGCAGGGTGGGACATCGGTGGGTCGGCATTGTTGCATCGGTGCATCCCATGTGGGGACCTGGTCAACACCTGGGCTCTTTGTTGTGTTCCTTTGGCTGTTCCTGAGCAGTCGCAGGGCACATTGTCTTCCTGGTGGAGGTTGCTGCCATAGAGCTGTGTGCTTTAAGTGGAACAATGCTTAGGTGGGTGGTGAATGCCACGATCAAAGGCTCTTGGACAGAACATTGGACTGTAATGAGAGGACCAGTGCTGTTCATTTTACCTGTGAGTGGTTTTAATGTTGTGGCTGATGTGTGTATAATCTGACATTACAGTGCAGATTTAGGACAGTGTGGAACACCATCATAATCCCTGTCAGGTAGGTAAGTGCCAAAAAAATGTATTGTTTGAGGTTTCAAACAGGAACAAAGGAATGTGTCTTTATTCCTCCCCAGATGCTCACCACATTTTGCCAGTGTGAAATATTATGTAAAAACTAAATGGCAAACTGTTTGTCCAATTTAAACATCAACCCCTTTTCATGGAATATATCTGTTTGGCATACCCAAATGGAAAAGCTTTTAACAGAACTATAAAAATGTCAAAGTCAAATCAAAATCAAAGTTCACTTTATTTGTCTCCCATGGGAGAAATTTGTCTTAGACAAGGCAAAACATCGAGCTGCACTGCAACACAATAAAACAGAACACATGATATTAAAAAATACATCATAAATACATGACATATATAATAAATAAGATAAATAAAATAAATAAATAAATAAATAAGCAGACTAAAATACACACATTCCCCCATACATACATGCCGCTCCTCCCCAATTACCTCCCTTTGCTAGCTGCACCTAGCCGCTCATTAATGAGCCTGACTGAGACAGGGATAAAAGAGTTTTTAAAACGGTTGAACCTGCACAGCGGGACTCTGTACCTCCTGCCTGAATTCAACAACTCGTATTCTGTGAAAAGGACATGGGATGGATCAGCGAGAATATTATTTGCTTGCCTGATAGTGGCCTGTATAATAAATCCTATGGCATTAGTGGAACGGGGGTACCCATGATTTTACTCGCCATCTTCACCACGTTATGAATCTGTGTTTTTGACTTGACTGTGAGAGCCCCAAACCAGAAGGTGATCCCGTACCTAAGTATGGATTCAATGGTTGCACAATAGAAGATCATCATGATTTCTCTGCAGACACCAAAAAGCCTGAGTCGTCTGAGGAAATGGAGACGCTGATGGATTCTGGCACAAACACTTGTCACCTGTGTGTGTCAGCTGAGGTCGCTGTCAATGTCTGCATGAAACTTTAGCTGAAAGACAACATCAAACTCTAGTTTCAAAAAATGTGCTTTTTTTTGTTAGGGTGTGGTTAAGACCTTGTCAACAACACTGGTGGCTATATATACCAGTTTCCTTACATTTGGTTAGCACTAGCAGTGACAAGCTTACACCTTAATTCGGCATTACTGCAGCACTTCACCAACATGCTAAACACTCTGTGTCTCGGTCCACAGCATTTACAGTTTAAATTCCACAGACACAATAAAATGACAGAAAGTTCTTCACTGGTATTCAGTGTATGGTTGATTTGGACTGGCCCAGCATTCTTGTTTGGGAATTTGTAGTTGCTTTTGCATTTTTATGTGTGCAGAGATATTTTGTGACACAATTGTCATGTAGACAGATTTTCTTTTTTAAATATAAGGGGAAGATATTAATGTAGAAGTACATCCGTATTAGTGTGTATAAGGCCAAAAGTAGCTTAAATCAGCCGGCAGTGACCTGGTAACTATAAAGAGGTTATAAGTCATCCACAGCTGCAGCATCTCATAATCTGTCTAACTCTTTTGCTTTATTTTTCACCATGACGCATACATTGGATTGGATTAGAGTCATTAGATGGTGTAACGTAGTTCTGTGACTTGTAGAAAGGTTTAGGGAGAAAAGGGTGTCCTTGGTTCAATGCGGCAGCTCACAGCAGAATAGTTATCTTGTAAAAATGAGACTGAAAGGGTCTGCATTAAGATCACAATTCAAAACCGACTAATCATGCGTGATTATTTATAATAGTAATAAACAGTAATAGGCAGCAGGATTGACTAGCCTTGTGATGATAAAAACTATATAAGGCATATGTAATTACTCCACCAAAAACGCGGCGGAGTTCTGTGACGATCGGCATTAGTTTGTTTGCCTGTTTGTGTGTCTGTTCGCAACATTACTCAAAAATGGACTTGCATGAAATTTTCAGGGAAGGTCAGAAATGACACAAGCACCAAGTGATTAGATTTTGGCAGTGATGCAGCCTATAGTCTGGATCCACAAATTTGTTAAAGATTTCTCTATCATTGTGAGATAGCAGCACGGTGTCACTAACTATGACTACAAGTGAACACTGCGTCAGCTGCCTGCTGAGGATCACATGATTGCGATCCGACTACAAATCGACCACTGCACCACAAATTGTATAAACATTTCATCCGTCGGAAATCATACGACTGAGCAGCCTTGGTGGAGTACTGCGCTCTCTGGTTGCTTTTCTTGTTGAAATGTATTATACACCTGTGTAAAATACCAAAGCTAGTTTCACTGACTGGTTAACTCTACTTCACTTTGGTGTGATACCATGTACAGTTAATAAAATACATTTTGTTGCAACAGGAGGCAGACTAAAGATTCAGGACACAAGCTTTACTTACTTAAGCTGATTCAAGATTACAAGAATCCAGGCAGGCAAACAAAAACACAGTGAACAGGCTGAGGCAGAATCCAAGGTACAACAGAATGGCTCAAAACTAAACAAGCCACGCTGGGAGGCCCAGTGTGAAGAACACATCTGACAGCTGAAAGAGAGAGGACACTGGACTGTAAAAAGACTGATTAGACAATAGAACAAAGGTGACAAAGAAAACTGGAAAACATAAAGGCAGGAAATAGAATGAACGTGGGCACTTGACGTAAGTGAATGCAAAATACAGGAAACAACTACACAGAGAATAAGCAAGTTGAATGTATGATTGAGTGAATCTATAGCATGAACCCCAAACCATGATGCTTTTATCTGAACAGTGTTAGAGCAACATTAACATCAGAACCACTGCAAGCTCAGCAGTGTGGACAAGCATGAAAAGGAAATTCCATTATAACATTCAGAAACCAGTGGCCAAGTCACATTTTAGTTTAGCACACAACCATCAAAAAATATAAATGCCTAAAATTATACTCTCACTGAGCTGATTACAATAACTAAGTATGCTAAAAAAAATTTTTTGAAAAACTTAATGCACTGAACCCCATAGTGCACAGTAACAGTTTCACATATTTCACACTTTGGTATTTGCATTGTATAATTCAGTCAGCCATCATTTATACATGGTGTTCTTCATATAGCTTTAATTATTTTAGCTGGTATATGTTTGTAATTGTAATGTGTTTTTTTTCTGTTGCGTTTGTATTTATTTGACAATGGCCCCAGACAAAGACAGTTTCTGAAAGAATAATAAATAGAACCAAAACTAAATAAGACTAATAAAGACATACACAAAAAATACCTCTTGTACTATTACGAGGATCTTGACTCTACTGTACAATATCTAAATTAATTTACTAAATTAACTTGAAGAACACAATTTAAGCATTTATCAGAATCTATGTAGTAGATAAATAAACCATAACCAAACAATTCAGCTGCATGTGACACAGAGACATAGCTTTGGCACTCTTAAATGGCCAACATATTACTCAGATTCAAGATCTCAAACACACACTGATGTCTTTATTGTACATGACAAACTACTGGAACACTCATTGTTTTTGCTTTCCCATTGAGTTTATCTCCATATTTTGTCATAAAATCTTTTTAAAAAGCAAGGATTAGCCTTATCAGATCTAGACTTTCTATTTCTGCTTTTTAGCATTTGTAAAAGACCATTTAACTTGCAGTTTACAAAGTGGAAAAGTTTGCTTGCTTCTGTAAGTAAATGGTAGACAGTCTGCATTCAAATAGTTGTTTTCTACATTATCAATACTCAAAAGGCTGCACAGTGTTTCCCATTTACCCATTCACACACACTAATGGTGGCAGAG
This sequence comes from Amphiprion ocellaris, assembly GCF_022539595.1. Classification (NCBI taxonomy): domain Eukaryota; kingdom Metazoa; phylum Chordata; class Actinopteri; family Pomacentridae; genus Amphiprion; species Amphiprion ocellaris. The sequence goes on along the minus strand of NC_072783.1, from coordinate 13,131,216 downwards.
CTGCAATGCAAGATGTTCAGTTGCCATCAGGACTAACTAGGTTTAGAATCTTGTCCAAAGACATTTCAGTAACTGGACTGTCACCACAAACCTGGTATTTATTGGAAACCCCAAAGAGCTATATCTTGCATTTATTATACTTTGTCTCTGCACTAACACTACCACCATACAGACTGTGCAAGGCAGCTCTTTGCATTACTGGCAGTGTCTACTTCCTAAAAGCTTTATCATCAGGGCATAATTGAAAGTGCAGAGCAGACAATACATTTTCGCTGTCTGGAGTTACAATTACAGATGTAACGTTTGCGAACGAGTCAGTTATTTGAACGTCTCTTTTAAGTGATGAAACAATGAAACGATGAAAACCGATTTGCAGTTGCGAGCCGTTTGTATGTGCAAATTGCCCACACTTTCTTCACACGTCACCTGTGTGCCCCATGAGTCTGAATTGTCCACGCTGCCTTTAAGTAAACGACTAATGACATCTCCATATTTGAGTTGTCCACAGCATCCATTCACGTAAACGCAGCTATATACGTACAGCTAACTTAGAAGAGGAGTGTGAGCGCCACCTGAGTCCAACTGACTGGAGACTGGAGTGGAGGCACATTCATCACTTTATCAGGGAGGAGGACATATTAACGACGGGAAAAAAAGCATAAAATGAGCCAGAGTCAAAGAACACGCAGCATTTGGATGCACTTTTCTCGGGACGACAAGAAAGGTAGAGCACAAGGCAATATTTGTCAGAAAAACATCTCTTTCAAGTCCAGGTCAACAGCTTACACACCATATATATATATATATATATATATATATATATATATATATATATATATATATATATATATATATATATATATATATATATATATATATATATATATATATATAAAAATAAAACAATAATAAAAACAATGTAAACCACACACTACTGAACAAAATTAGGAAATGCAAGCAACATTTTTGTACACATCAGAAGGAAAGAGACACTGGAATATATCATCACAACTGGAAAAATTAATAGAAGAGAGGACGAGGCAGACAGAGAATGAAAATGATAGATGGACTGATATCATGGTTACACATGGAAAGGGCAACAGTCACAATTCAGAAGGCAAAAGATCGGATTAGATGGAGAGAAATGATCGACATGGCACTTGATTGATTGAAACCCCACAAGACTATTTTAACAGTACAGAATATACAGAAATACAGAAAAATATATAAAAATAAGAAATAAGAATAAAACCATCTTTTTAACACGCTGGCCAGTTGTTACGGATAACCAAAACCAGGCGCCTATTTAATGTATGGGAAGACAGCAAAAACTTCAAACACACTCCAGCAAAGTTTTAATGTTACAACCTCATCAGACAAAATCTAGCACTTGAAGCGTTGCAAGTTAAGCAGTGTGATGGAGTCTGATTCAACCTGTTGGATACACCATTCCATCTCCTGCTAAGTATGTAAAAAGTGGACCTAATGAACTTATCTTTTTGTGCCCTCCCCATGTAGCCTCCCCCTTTTCCAAGTTCCTACATGACCACTATTATTGCCCCAAATTTTCCTAACTCTCCCTAACTTCTCACATACATATTTATTTAGGAGTCTTGAAGTAGCAAGTTCCCCTCATGATGGTTCTGGTTTGGTTCATGTTGCATCTGCTAACATGGAAGGAACAGGGTTTCTGACCTATACTGGACCAGCTAGCAGGTTATGATCAAAATCACACTATCCCTTTGTTAATACAGTGCATAGCCAAGTCTGTAGAGAGCAAGACTCCCACTGGCTTCCAGCACACATGAATGGGAGGAAATCAAGTCATTTTACAGCTCTTTGAGACTTTCAGTATGTTCTAAATGCATGAAAATCTGATTATATGACGAGTAATTTTGTGTCATTAAGGAATTTATTGTTCAGCCACCACTTTTCCACTGATGGTGCATTGAAAAAAAAGCTCCCATGATGATAAACACATTGAAGTAATGCAATTTGGCCACTAATACACAGTTCTGTGTTCTTTCTGGGAGCTTTTTCAGGATACTCACAAGTCACTCTTCCTGCAAAAATGCATCATTTCTACATTAACTGAGCAGTCATTTCTTACTTAAATATGCATTATATTAGCTAGCAACAGCTGACAGATGCCAAAAAAGTTGTGTGATTTAGTAAAAAATTGTTTAGGTGATGTAACAATGTACATACTGTACATTTTATTGGTTTCCACCAGGTTGCTTCACTCATAAATACTAAAACTGTCAGTATATAGGCCAGTATGGCAACCAACCCTGGCTACTAGTACAATCTTGATTACTCATAAGTGGGAAACCTGTTCACAAAATAGACAAAAACTTGCCTTTTAGGTTAGATAGCCAGTTATTTTATAAATCAGTTCAAGTTTCAGTTCAGCTGGATTTGGAATGAATGGGTGATGTAGTAGTGTCCACTTTAGAGTTCACAGTTCCTTAGAGGAGCCTTGATGTCCTGCTTGTGTCCCTGATTTAAAGGCCTGCAGGGTCACTGACTCCTGCCAGAGCCACACCCTGATCAGAGGACTGCACCTCCTGCTTGCCCAGCACCTTCTCCACCTGTCATTGATGTACATGCTGGCCAAGAAACCACCCTGTCCTGCAGAAAACTGAGTGAGTGTGTATGTGCGTTTGACCCATAGGGTGAGCAGGGATCAGAGGTAGGAGCCAGATCAGATCAGAGCTCTCCAAGAAAGGATAAGCTCTACTTATGCTGCTTTGAGGAGGGCCTTTTGTGTGAGTGTGAGTGTGTCTGCGTGTGCATGCATGCACGTGTGTGTGTGTGTGTGTGTGTGTGTGTGTGTGTGTGTGTGTTCAGCTCCTTTGTGTGAGCCCTCAGGTCTTTTCATGTGTATATGGTTTTTCGTTTTAATAAGCATGCTGCCTCTCTGACCCCTCCATGTCGTAGCAGCGATGAGGTTATTGTGCAGTTAGAAAATACAAGTCACAGTCTGCTGAATAACTGAGCTGTTTCAATTAAGTCTGTAGGTTATGACCAGCTTTTGTTTGTGAGCTTTTCAGACATTTGGTGAATTTCTACTTTAATTTCTCCCTCAGAATGGAAGACATAAATGCAGCAGGCAGAGAAGTTAGTCAGATATAAGGCATTTATTAAACATCAGCTAATTGGCTTGTCATAACACGCTCAAAATGAAATCAGAAAAAAACTTAACTTGTAATTAGTTTTGACAGCCAAAGCACTTTAAAGTTATTTGAAACATTTCTTACTTTAACAGCACTGCCATTTTGTTGTCAGCCTTTGACACAGTTGCAAAGAATAAGGATTCATTTTGTCAAGTTTACATTAGTAAATGTCCACCAGACACGATTCATCAGCACAAATGATGACAGTAAAAGAAAAGAAATGAGGACAAAAATCAAAGCTGACAGATTTTCAAGCTTTTGACTTAATTGGTAAAATCCTCAGCAGTACACATCTGTTATGTCTATCTTTTCACTGAAAGTTCGCTTTGAAATTCAGAGAATTCTAATTCCACAAAGTCACAAATCTGTATTTTGCACCATGTTGGGTAAATTTTGCAGACAATCTGCAGTTAACAGCTCACAGATAAATTGTGCTGTGTTGCACCACTATAGAGGAGGCAAGCAATGTGAATCTGGTTACCAAATTATTTATCCGGTAGTATACTATTAATTATTAAACACAAGACAGGATGGAAAAGGGAGTGAGAGGGAAAAATTAAGGGAGTAAAAGAGTGAAATGAAGAGACTGCAAAAGAGTGAATTGGAGAGGTAAAGAGAACATCAAGAAGAAAGAGAAGGATAAAGAGCAGATAGAGGAGGTACAACAGCTCTTTACTGTAAATGGAAATGCAATTTTAATGACAGCATAAAATGTCCGAACCCAGAATTGTTTCTCTTTAATTTCATAGATAATAGCGTTGGATGCTTTAATGAAATATTGACTCCTGAATGTTTTTCATTTCAGGAATCTGGTCAGTTTACTTTTGAGAGAATAAGCTTGTTAGTTTTCTATCTCAAGTATAATTTTAGATCAAACTTATTATGTGTTTTAACAAATGCAGTTAAAGATTATATTGGAGTTTCAAGGAAGATCTTTTTAATTTTATGAAACTGGAAAAAGCTTTTTTTTCTGAGCACTCATAACTATCTGAAGTACCTCTGCTTTGTAGATTTAATTTTTTTCCCTCACAAGTTACATATGGTTATGGTTTAAAGGCCTTATTGTGGGCTGCGTGGACCTGATATCATTATCCAGACACAGATCCCACGTTAATACCAGGTGTAAATGCTTTATTAGACCGACTTGTTTACCTGTCAATATGTTGACTTGAACATCTTGCTCAGCTCTTGGGGTTTGCCGTGTCTGCTCCAAAGCTGGCTAGGCCGACCCTAATCTGCCCTAATGCCCTGCTGCAGGTGCCACTATCAGCATGGCTGCATCTCCACAGAGTGCAGCAGAGCCAGGCTAATCAGCAGAGCCACAGCCTCTAACCCCTTTAAGTTATAAGATTAACACAGTTGAAGGGATGAAAGGTTTTTTTTCCACATGGAAGAGCAGACAACATTTACAGTTAGTTCTGAAGCCCAGAGGTGCTGCACGCTTCTCCCTGTATCAACAGAAGTGTTCCTCTATGGATCCTAATGGAATAATAATGAATTGTAATTGCAGAGAGCCTCTCTCTGGGTCTTGATGCATTTTGGGTATTGACCCGTCTGCAGTCAGCTGAAGCATGAACACCTTACATTCCATTTTGATTTGACTTTTACAAGGAAGAACTAGTGGTGTGATATATTTTTACTCATGGTTTTCTGCCATTAAAATGTGTTATTTCATAGAAAACACACATGCATTAATGCTCACCAGCGCACGCACACATCTGCTAACATCCAGCCTCAGCCAGCCTAACTCAAACAGCTAGAGACAACAGGTTAATGTCCCGGCACTCAGAGGGGGAGAGGGCAGGGATAAAGTGTATGAGTGCATAGCAGAGAGACAGATCAGGGGAGAAAAAAGAGATTAAGACTACCTGCTGGAAAGCCTGTCCTCATTTCCACAGGCTTCCAGACACATCTGCTAGCATTGTTTAACATCCCCGTTGTAAAGAGAGATGGATTATTGCTCCTCTTGGCCTCTGAGAGGAGAGGAGAGGAGAGGAGAGGAGAGGAGAGGAGAGGAGAGAGAAGAGGAGAGGAGAGGAGAGGAGAGGAGAGGAGAGGAGAGGAGAGGAGAGGAGAGGAGAGGAGAGGAGAGGAGAGGAGAGGAGAGGAGAGGAGAGGAGAGGAGAGGAGAGGAGAGGAGAGGAGAGGAGAGGAGAGTATGTAACGACATGGACGTTATCCCAGATAAATCTGTTATCCAGGGTTTGTACAGGGATACTCTGCAAAGGGATTAAACACAGAGAGAGTATAGCAATATGGGAGTAATCCCATCCAGTTTCCTGTTTCACCTTTTATAAAAGCTGCTGTCATGGAAAGAGGCAGAAAAGGTGTTTCCACAAGCTAGAATTTAAGGCTCAAAGACATTCTCTGCCTCTAGCGGAAGCATCATTGTTGGAATATCTGTTTAGTTTTCTCATTCTACAGCTTACAATAAAGACTAAAAACTAATCCCAAGCACCACTCATATGGATTTGTTGGAGTCATTATATATTCTGCCTGTCTCTAGGCTTTTGCTTGGTGACAATAAAAGGAGACTGTCATGGAGATACAGTGATTTAACATTTTCCACAGTTTTCTTTAAGTCTGTTAAATCTGTCGAAACAATAGGTCTTTTATTCTGTTGTTTGACCCATTAACTCTCCATCTAACAGTTTTCTTCATAAGAGCAATGCAAAACACGTTGTATATTAGCCCATATTTATGTGTCTGATCACGAAAGTGGGGTACGATCACTAAAAATTAATCATGCATGGCTTAATAGGGATTAGGTTTTCGCTCCTGCATCTCCTACCGCTAGATTAGTGTCACTTCTGACCCTGGATCTCAAACAGGATTACATTCTTTATGCATTTGCCTACCTTTCATCAAGTCTTTTGCCTACAAGTGTTGATGTGAGAAGTATTTGATTTTTCTTTTGAAAACCACTTATTTCTGTACAATTCATTTCTTTTCAGGGCAAAGTAGGACTTTTGATCAACTGAAAAAATTGGCTTGAATCCAGCTCATTCTCTAGCTAATTCTCATCAGAATCCTTACATCTGCTTCCTGAACTTATTGTTGTGACGCTCAAATGTTATTACAGCTCCAGGCATTATTCAATACTCAATAGTGCCTATTCAATGTCATCCCCATGTCCACAGTTCAACCCAGATATTGTCCACATCCCCCAAACCTTCATCCTTTCCTGTTCTCTCCTCTGGTCCTCCCTCCAGCCCCTACTTCCCGCCCTGGCAACAGGAAGTAGCCAGAGACTGATTACCCTGTTCATTTACCCGGCCCCTTGGGGCCTTAATTTCGTTGGTCCTTAATAGGAAGCACACATATGGAGACACAAAAGACACAGGCAGTAACACATTTGGTCTGTACTTAGATGCAGTGAGTCATAGATATCTTTATGCAGATATGTCATTGGCAGATGCCATTTGTTGCAGAGATGCATCACAGCAACTGGCATATTGTGATGGTGAAACCATAACTTATAAGGAATGTATATTTGCTGGGACAGGAAGTCTGTCCAGAAATAGAATGATCCCGACTTCATTTTACACTGTTTTGTTTTGTTTTGTTTTTTTCATTTTTGGTTTGTCACAGGTACCACATAAGTCAGATGTGCAGTTTAATGCCAGAATACTCTAGAAAGCAACAGTAATATGTCTGTTTTGTTTTTTTAGATGTACTCCCTGTGTATTTAATATCTCAGTATATCTGTACATTTGCATTGCATAATGGCTTAAGTTAGAGTCTTTTTTAATGCTACATTTCTAGTAAAATGTTCAAGTTACAGAATTTCCAAAAACGATATATGAAGGGATTCAGCAGTGAAATTAATAGGGCCTTATTATTTCTGCAATAGGGATGGACAATGCAAATATTGCCATAATCTTCTAGAAACACACAAACACCAACTTTTCATTGGTGGATCAGCAGGCAGGTGCTTGAGCTCTGGGTGCACAAACTTACAGGAACCTGGAGTAAAGCACAAAAGCAACAGCGTCCATTAGTTCTACTGGCTTTAATTTGTAGAAGGTGTATCCCAGTTAACTCTAGGCGAGAGGAAAGTTACAGCCTGGACAGATCATCAGTCCATCACAGGCCTAACACAGAGAGATCATTATACACATTCAAATTCAATATGTTTGCTATGAGAAGATGTTAAAGACATACTGATAACGATATCCCCTAATATTTGTTTTTGGTATTTCTTTCCTTAGAACACCTTAACCAGCACAGAAGATTGTCTACCAATTCACATGCAGTATCTACATCTACATATCTATGATGTGCTATAAGGTTTAACTTTTGACTATATTCAGGATATGTGTTTACATGAAACAGAAAAATGTGGCTACTCATGTTCCCATGTACGACATAAAGACACAAACTCCCAGTTACTGTTTATTGTGTACTGTTTGCCCTTGTGATGCTTACAACACAAATGGGCAAATTAACCTGAAATTCTTGTAGGTGTTAGCCTAACCTTATAGCATCAGGCTGTCACTGACATCAATAGAGGGGGAGGTGGATGAAGATACGCTGGTGGCAAAGGGTCGTCACAATGGAGTTCAGTGACCCAGAGTGGGAAAATGTTTTTTTCGTGTGAGTAGGGCATCCTTTTACCAGCTGTGTGACACTGTGAACTGTTCATGAGATGAGAGGAAACCGCATGAGCAGCACTTCTGTTAGCCATGAGCCTGGCCATAGTGTTGTGGGGAATGTGGCTGAATTGCTTATAATTTGAAGACAAACAGAAGCACTGAAGCTACACATGCACAGGTAGTCAGCAGCAGCAGTGAGAAACCAGGATAAAATGTCGAGCACTATTTTGGCCTGTGTCCAAAATCATCCACTCACTCCCTCCTCCTTACTAAGCGTATTTTCCAAAATTTAAAATAACTTTCTTTGTGTTGTGATACATTGCTCTGCTTTCATTAAACATATTCTTAGCGTTATTATTAATTTTAATATTTTCAAGCTATTTTTCATGCATTACGAACGCATATACTGGCACCCAGATAGCTCAGTTGGCTGAGCGGGCGATCATAAACAGGGGCTATAGTCCCTGACGCAGCGGTCATGGATTTGAATTCAACTCATGGCCATTTACTGCATGTCATTCCCCCACTCTTCTACCCACATTTCCTGTCTCTCTCTCCACTGTCCTATATAATAAAGGCCAAAAAAACCCAACAACACACATAGAGAAAATATATATTTCATAGAAAATATGTCTCAACACCACAATACATCTTAACAGTCTATGGAAATGTCACCAATATTCAGCTGCCTGTCTCATCCATCAGCCATTCTCTTTTTTGTTGCAATGCATGATGGTGCATATTGCTCCATAGTGACCATTGGCAGTGCGCTGCTTTTCAAGGTATATTCTGGGATACTTTGAGTGCACTATATATGGTGTAAAAAATGTAACTCAACATTCAGACAAAAGGGTGAACACCTACTACAGCGTGTAGTGACTGATTTCTGACACAATCCTGGTTTCTTTCAGAGTTCTCCTGCTAGCATGGTTACCATGACTGTGCATTCAATGTTACACTATGTTGTCAAATTATTGTTGTTTTGTTTTGTAAAAATGTTTCATTTCAGGTACCGCAAAAATATAAATTGCACAATTTTTCCAAAATTCACAAACCTAGTTGATTAAATGCTTTTGCTAGCCAGCTAACAACTAGCACACTGGTCAGCCAAATTAATGGTAACAAACACCTATCCATTTCTTTTCCCTGTAATCAGCCTTTTGTCCCCTTTGATATTTTATTTTTGGAACTATACATCATGCATTTAATAAGAATTTTTGCCAACAGGGAAGACAAAGCTATCCAAGCTAAAACGTTTGCTTACTGCTCAGTAACTGTGAACTGTCCATTTACGAGCTCAATCGCTTGTCTGCTAATGGAAATAATTTCACAGAGTTTATTTGGAAGTAATAATTGTACCATTAACTCCTGTGTGTCTCCTCACATAAAGGTGAATTTACTGTTCCATACCGGAGGATTAAATTTAGTGGATGGTGACGCAGTTAGGCTAACAGAAGCGGAAATCCATTTTGACTACATTAGTGGCTAAAAATTCCCCGGAGTTGAACTCGAAACAAAAATAGTCTTTTTGACAAAGAATTCTGAGTCGCTTTTTCACAAATACAGACAATTAAGTCAGAAGAGTACTGATTCAGCTTTGTTTCCGCTTCACTGTATTTGAAATGCGGCAGACAAAACATAAACTTAATATGGTGTTGCTAAATGGCCCCAATTCCTCCCATCAGCCCACTACTACAAATTATGCAGTAAAATAATCCTATTTTGTAACCAGGTTAAGCATAAAGGACAGTTTTGCTATTCTTATTATCTTATGGTTTCTCTCTCTCTGGCTCTCTCTTTCTCTCTCTCACTGTGTGTGTGTGCTATGAATGCCAGCTGTATATTGTGTGTATTGTCTGTATTCCCACAGAGACAGAAGCCCATCTGACTGAGCTGTAACATATGCTGCTCTCACCTAATGGACTTACTTATACAGACACTTGTATGTAGACAATAAACAGACCAACACATACAGTCTTATCAGGATGATTAGCACTTTTCTATTGTCTTCATGAAGAACCATCTACAGTCTGTGAGAGGTCACTGAGGACACCATGTGAGTATGTTTACTAGTTCACTACGACTAGAGATTAAATAAGATAAAATGTTCGAGATTATTTGCAGGGAATGTCATAACAGTCATTCCACCTCAATACACTGAATGTCCCACGCCTGACCACCTTTAATATAATTTTTTTAAAAGTGGTGAATATTGATTGAGTTGGCCATGTGTACGATCTGGGGTCATAAGAAGCATTAATTTTTCACTTTGTGAACGCTGGTATTATTATTATTATTATTATTATTATTATTATTATTATTATTATTATTATTATTATTATTATTATTATTAAGTTAAAAAATCTTAAAGAAAGTGGGGTCACGTCCATTTCTGCACAGTTTCATTCATGCCAATCTGTGGAACAATGCTTGAAGTGTGATAACTTCAGAAATAATGTAGCTAGAGTCCTGAATTATTGCAGGCTCATTCATATATAAATATGATCTTCAGTGGTGCATTCCTGCTTTGATAGAACAATACAATACAAACAGTTAAATCATGATGTAAACCATAAACCCTTATTGTTCACACTAAGAGACTGATTTTTCCTATGATTGGCACCGAGCTTATAGGGTTTTGGTGGTGATAAACCTCTACAAATTGGGTGAACCAAACGGTATTAGAGGGCAAAGCATGATGGCACAATAGAAAGCAGCCGAACAGCAAGGAGTTTTGTTCCAGAGCTCCAGTTTTTACTAGTTTTCATATGCAAAATACAGCTCACCAAACAAACTGCAAGACAAAGGAGTCACCCAGGTGCAGTGGATGATGGCAGATTCAGCAGCAGAGTGAGCGCTTCAGCTTGACCCCCTCCTTTTCACACACTACACTGATGGCTCACCTGGCTTTTATAGTCTCCTCCCACCTCAGTGACCTGCCCACACTTCTATTTAAAAAACACTCTATAATTCAACATTCTTTATACTTAAAATACATAATACAATTAACAGTCTGATACAAATGAAAGAAAACAAATAATTAACCAAAGAAATACTAAAGAAAGATCAAACTTAGCAAAAATCCCCATGTAACCCCTCCCCTCTCTCCTCTCTGATCTCTCAGTTCAGCCTAGTCAGGTAAGTGACAACTGCTGGCATCCTGTGGCCGCATCCTCATGTGTGCATTCCATGAAACACACCCCCTGAAGTAAAGCTCAAGAGAGAGAGAAGTTAACACAGGTTTCCCCCAACACAAAACAAAACAATAAATAAACTTGTAGCAGTCTGTTGTCCAATTGTCAATATGCATGTGTACTTTCACCTTAGTGAGGGGGATGCTTTCCAGCTCCCTCACAGAGCTTTCAAAATGTAGAGTATGGTGCCAATCAGAGGTATACTTCATGAGAATTATTATTATTATTATTGGGGGGAAATTACATTTTTTGCATTTATGGCCAATATTAGGACAATCACTGGGCAGGTATGATAGGTGAAACTGGTCTCAGCTGGAAGAGTTACATAATGTTGTTACTGGGCTTTAAAAAAAATCATTGTTTTCCCATTCATAGTGCTTCATATAATTTAATACTTTTTCCTTAACAACATATGTCAGAGTCAATTCCTAAACACTGGGATTGTGAGTTCTAAAGTTATGACTTCTAAAGTGATGATAATGTGTTTTCTACCACATTTATTGTCTTGTTACTATGTAAACACCAGAGCTTCATAACTTACAGCCACCTGAATCCAACTGCAGCGTTCACTGACTGGCTCTAGTTGTTAAATGTCCCATTATATTCACCAGCAAAGGGCTAGAAAATGACAGAAAATATCCATCACAGAGAGGTTACAGTGCAAAAATATTACTGCATAAAATATTTACTTGGAACTTAATTAAAACAATGAGGACACTCCATAGCAGTAGTGTCTAGTAAGACCAAACAGGCAGCACTGCGAGTTGACTCAGATCAGAAGGGCAAAAACAACAGCACTTCACAGGTTCAAGGGTTCAGTAACTAACAGCACCCTACAAAGACCTCTAAAAACTGCTGGAGAGTCAGAACCATTTATATTTCTAAGGCGCAACATCTATCTAAAGCGCTGAAGGCCTTAATCTATTAAACAAAAAAGACAAAGACAACTAAGTACAGGTGTTGAGATCACCTAATGCTGGGTTCAGACGACGCACTGACAGCACAAATGCAGTCTGACCTGAAAGACCTAAAGTGTAGAGACCAAAAATGGAACTGGCATGACGTCTGATTTTTTGTAAATGTTTGTATCAACCAATGCTACAATTTGGTTGCTTCACAACAGAAAGACTACCATACATTTATTTTTTACCTTCTCTCATATAATGACAACTTCTACAGCACAAAATATAGGCTACAAGGTTAAATTACCATCATGTCCGCAGCCATCCAGAATAGAAAACAGCAGTATCATACGACTTCAGACACCATTGTTTCCAGAATTTGGCCCCTGGCACAACTCCCTACTCCATCACACAGAAAGCTGCTTGCACATTAACCAGCATAACATGTTCTCTGTCATGTCTATAGACCAAGTGAGGCAATGGCTCCAGTTTTTGGCTATTTCATTTCAGAAAAAAATATTCTGTCATCCGAGCCCCAGTACAAAACTACCAGAGGGGCTCCGTACAAAACAGACTGAGGTTATGACACCAAAACAGACAAAGGTCAAAAGCATGATGGTGATGGCAAGGTAGTAACTACTGTAAATCAAGCTGCTCTCTTCAAGCACAGTTTCTGACCTTCTTTGCTTGAAGAAGAATCCCCTCTCATCTGTTTTCAAACAGTTTTGAGCATAAGCAGCACTGGAAGTGGACCCTTATTAATTGTGCAGCATATTTATCTAGTTCTATCAATTTAAAAGACACATTTGTGCGGCCTGGGACCAAGTCATGGCTGTTTGAGATGCCAAACAGTTATCTCTCATGTGGTGGAACCAACTGTTTGGCATCATCAAAACACTCAGCTTCTTGACAGACATTGTTTAGTGATGTATATGTGGTCTGTTGTAGGTGGGATCCCTTCTCCTCCCCTCTGCCCCACCTCTCTCAGTGGAGAGCATTGCTGCAAGAGTTTAAGGACCTTACAGTACTTACATACTTCTTCTGGATTTTGTGGAAAACTGTGAAAAGCAAACAGTGTATGTGAACATGCAATTCGGATCAGCCAATATTATTCCTGTCTCCAAAGCAGCTTTGCCCCTGAGAAATGTTTGGAGAGCTAAAAACCCAATCTGCCAAAATTTGCCTTCATCCTTGTTGTGTAAAAGAGTAAATACCATCTTGGAATTCAATTTAAAACATTGTCTCAAGCATAAAAACTTAATTTAAATCTTTTTACTGGAAGTGCATATGAAAGAAAATCTTTTATTGTAAAGGATCTTTGTAAAATTTGCTATTTAAAAAAAAAAAAAACGTTCCCTGCTCTTGGCTTCTCTGTTTAAGGCACGTCTAAGCTGCTCAAAGGCTGCCTTGCCATTATCTACATACTCTAATACTCCCAGAGAGACCAGTGCTGTTTGCCATTATTTCAGCTGAACAGAGGAGATCACAGCCAGCAGTTTCTCCATCGATCCCCACGTCCCCAGAGGAAAACACAGCTTCTACCAATGTCCCTGTGGTGGAGATATAGTGGGGCCTCCATCAGGACTGATAACAATCCCAAATTCATCAAATGGTAATACGCTGATACAGTCACTCCCCTACAGAGCCAAAGCACAAGTAACTACATGCTTTATGATATAAAATATATTAGGCTAAGGAAAAATATCTGTAACATCCAAATGTAAAAATAATTGCAGACGACAACGACCAGATCTGGTTTCAAAGTCTGTTACTCACTCAGAAACAGCAACAAACACATCTGAACTGAACACTAGTTGGTGAGCTAGCCACAGACTGTCATAGCTGAAGATGAAACTAAATTTAAGCACTGATATTTTATTTCCTAACTCTTGAAACAAATTTCCTTGATATTATAGCTTGTTATTTCATATAGTCCAGTCCATCGATCCTAGCAAAGAAATCTCTGGTTTTGCTTTTATACATTGCTGCTTGAAAGTTTTACAGCAACCGATTCTCTGTTTCATGCTGACATCAGCACACATGGTCAGTGTATGTGAATGGTCATGTGATATGCATTAACAGGCATGCTAATGTGGATGAAGACTGTTTTTCTTTTAATGCAGCATTTTAAAATAGATAGTGTGAATGTAACCACAGTTATGCACTCTATACCAGCTTGAGACTGATGTGCTAATGGGATTCAATGGGACCAATACTGCAGATTATATCACTGCTTTCCTCAACCAGCAGAAGGTGTGAACAAAACCACAATGTCTCAATTTTTTAAAAATCCAACCATTTATAAGTTCAATTGATGGAGCAAAGGTAAGGATATTTTCAAGCAAAAAAATCAAAAGACCATACAACATGCACCTTTTACTAGCCAACCTGGAAATTTGCAAAATCGGAGTGGTCAGTTTTAATAATAAAAAAAAAAAGTAAAAACAACAATACTATCTCAATCTACCAACTTTTGTTTATACAAATAAAATTGTGGAAAACATGTTGAAATTTGGGCTGCACGGTGGCTTGGTGGTTAGCACTTTCGCCTTACAGCTAGAAGGTCCCCGCCTTCCCAGGATCTTTCTGCATGGAGTTTGCATGTTCTCCCTGTGGATGCCTGGGTTTTCTCCAGGTTCTCCAGCTTCCTCCCACAATCCAAAAACATTCTCAGGTTAATTGGTAATTCTAAATTGTCCGTAGGTGTGAATGTGAGTGTGCTTGTTTGTCTCTATATGTAGCCCTGTGATAGACTGGTGACCTGTCCAGAGTGTCCCCTGCCTTCACTTTAAGTCAGCTGGGATAGACTCCAGCCCCCTGCGACCCTATTGAGGATTAAGAGGTGTATAGACAATGAATGGATGGATGGATGGACGTTGAAAACTCTCTTATAACTACTTCTTGTCACGCCAGAGATCTGTGCTGAATAACTGTTTGGTCAGTGGGCACACATGTTCATTACAGAAGGCACGCTCTTTGCTCCATTATACACCAGCACCCAGTACCTCGTCACAAAGATTACCCAACAGCCCACATGGCCTCCATTCACAAATCCAAAATAACCCTTCCTGCCTGCAGCAGCAGCACAGCTCCTGCCAGCCAATCAGAGCTCAGAGTTCCGCCGGCAGAAACACAACGGTTACCAGCCACTCTTTTCATAACCAGTGATCCGAGACCTGTTAGTGGCCATGTAAACACACACGCACGCACGCACACACACACACACACACTGGACCTTTTAGTGTGTACATGAAGAAAATGCTGTCAGCTCTATGGAAGAGAACAAAAGTCTTTGTAACAGACAATTAGGATCCCTGCTTCTGTTCTCGTCTACATCCATGCATGCCTTCCCTCTTCCTCCCATATCCTCCCTATTCCCATCCTGATCCCCCCTTCACCCCCTGCACTGAAGCTCCTTGAGGGCCTGTTGAGCCTGTCAGCTCCTGCTAGGACCAAAGCAAAGGAAGAGAGACAGGACACCAAAAAAGTTTAAACAAGCACCAGTGGGTAAATGTGAAGTGATGTGACTGAAGGCAGCACCGAGGGCTTTGCTAAGATTAAAAAACTGCCTTGGTTAAGCAGCCTACAGTGTGTAAATTCTGTATGACAGGCAATCTGGTTGCCATAAAACCTATTTCACCTCTGTTCTGATGATACTTACTAGTGAAGACTTGTTTTACTAGCGCAATTTTGCCTTAATGTTTCCCCTGGCAACACTAAGCTGTTATGTTTCACTCCACAGAGCCCAGGGAGGCCTCTTGTTATTAACAGGCTCTGCCACTTAAATGCATTTTCTGCTTATTGTCTCTTGATTCATTTTGGTGATTTTAGGGTGCTGTAAAAGAGGAACTGAAATGTGAATTCTCTTTAGTGTTTGTGGAAGAAATTGTCTCTATTTTTCAAAAGATGACAGACATATTTGTGAAACACCAATTTCAGTGAGAACTGAGGCGTCACTTAGAGATGTGCAATTATCTTAAATTGTGAATTTGATTCCCCTAACATGTTATCAAGCATATAAAAAAAATTATAAAGAAAATTTACAAAACAAGAAATGGTGCAAAAGTGGAGGTGAAAAAACCTGGCTCAAGAAATGAAAAAGAAAAGCCTAAAATAAAGAAAAAACATTATAACAAGCTAATGAAATGTGAAAAAAAATGTTCAGATCCAGCAGGTTTGTTCCAGGTTATTGTATACAAAAGACTGTCTAGATATGTCAATGGCTAAACATTCTAGATTGAAAAAAGACAAATTGTTTATATTTTCTCTTAAACAAGTTTACATAGAATACACTCTCTGGAGACAACTGTATATTACACACTGTGCAGTTAATTCAGCTCTTTCTGATATTCGTCAAACTATTTGTCTCCAGCAGTTTGTGTCACAATATCTAAAAAGTGTATAGGATGTATGTAAAAGTGTGATATTTGCTTTCCACATAGATGGGCTGCAATCCTGATTTGAAATTGCAGCTGATGTGTACCACTGATTGTCACTAGGTGGCGGCTCCACAAGACTCACTGACTCCGATGGACTTCTATTCAATATGCATCAACATTTTTCCTAATATATGAGGTCAATACATTTTTTCCACACGTTATTAGGATGTCATTAGCTACATTTTCTCCTTCCTTCAGTGTGCTGGTGGTCATTTTGAAAATCCATCCATCCACCCATTATCTATACACCGCTTAATCCTCAGTAGGGTCGTGGGGCTGGAGTCTATCCCAGCTGACTTAAGGCAAAGGCAAGGGACATCCTGGACATGTCAGCAGTCTATCACAGGGCCACACAGAGAGACCATAATCACACTCACATTCACACCTGTGGAAAATTTAGAATGGCCAATTAACATCAGCATGTTTTTGGACTGTAGGAAGAAGCCAGAGTACCCGTACGTATGCACGGGGAGAACATGCAAACTCAGTGCAGAAAGATCCCAGGCCCAGGCTGGGACGGGAATCGGGGATCTTCAAGCTGTGAGGTGACAGTGGTAACCACCAAGCCACTGTGCAGCCTCATTTTGAAAATGGTTTCATAATAATGCTTCTGGCTTGCCTGGTCAAAGAACGTGATCATGGCTGGTTTGGTTGGCATGTCTGGACTGACAGAATGGACCCTAAAGCCATGCTAGATGGTAGTTCAGCTCGGGTGACAACATGATGTCTATGGCTTCTAGCTCATTGTCACAGTAACATACCCGTGCAGCACCTAGGTTACAAGTTTAGTGCAGAGCCACAATTTCTTTGACTGTAGACAGTTTGGAAAATAACAGCTATCTGATGATTAAGCACATCTCCAAGCCAAGTTTCAAACTTGGACAGCCAGAAGATCCCACAGATTCACACTCCCTTGAAAAAAAACATGGAGATTCAGCTACTTTGAAAAAGTAAAGAGATGCCATGACTTCTGAAAGGTTATAGATGTTTTCCCAGAATCAGAATCAATTCAACTGAAAACCCACTAAAATGCTGGAGATGCTTCATCTGTCCATCTGTGCCTGATCGCAAATACATGATATAACTAATCAAGGTTTGTTTGGTGTTACCCTGTGAAAGGCTGGCAGGCTGTGTGTGAAATAAAACAGTAAAAACATGAAATATATCAGTTGCGCCAGGAAGAAAGAATTAATTAAAAAATTTAAAAAATAACATTTACTGTGCATTCTTTATCTGTTAATGACTAGAAATCTTTGCAAATCATACAGAGTAATTTGTAATTTTTGTTTTTATTATTGCTGCTATGGCTGTCATGATCAGATCAGATTTTTTTTACTACGCAAAGGAATTCACAAGAACAATATTGCTGCTATGTCCAGTTTAATTTTCACAAAAATAATGATGCTATCAGTCAAATTCATCTTTAATTTTGTTTACTGCATGTTTTATTGCTTTTAGGGCAAGTGAATTACAGGGAGTGAATGTAGGGAAGTGAAGAGCAACAACCAAGAACAATTACAGTTAATAAATAGTAAAAAGACAAGCAGATGACAAACAAAAGCTCCACGATACAATTAATACAATGTCAACTGAAGCCCCCTACTATGGAGTATTGTACCATACTATCACATGTATATTATAAATGTGGCATTAATATTTCCTTCTTTAAATATCACAGTTATGGTCAGTACCAGTATATTGTAACAACCCTAGCTACTAATTGAAACAAACACGCAAGATACTGCAGAAACGTGCTCATTTAACAAAATAAAATCTTAATTTCACTGTAACTTAAGAACTGCATTTTATTTATATTTAAATGTCAGTAAAAGTATTTGTAATTGAGTGTTGAGTCCTTTTCACACTGTCACGTAAAAAAATGAAAGCATGCATGACAGAACACCACACGTTTACATCTAAATGAGCATGTGTATGCACAAGTGTGTTTTCTCCCCCAACGCAGCTTATATAAGATTATTCCTCTCATTCAAGAGTCACTCAAATGTGCTCCCCTAGAAGATCATAGCTATGCTGCAGCACATACGCGAGCTTCTTCAGCATTGTGAGGCGAGTCACCGAGAGGCACAGTTCCCTGGTTGATTGGATTTTTCAAGGAAAAATCCAATCAAGTTCTTTGAAAAGCTGCAGCCACTGTTCATGCTCTGCTGGGTCAGGTTGTGGAGGCCCGAGGAGGCCAGGAAGGTGAGGAACTGAGCCGGGGTCAAGGCATCTGGCGACGGCAGGCTTTAGAAATCCCCACTTGCCCGGTGCCCCTTCTGTTTCATTAGCCACCCCCTCTTCCCATTATCAACCCACTCTAATGTAGATGAGGGGTAGGAGAGGGTTTGTGTGTGTGTGGGGGGTGGGGGTGGGTAGGACTGTTTGTGTGTGTGCTCAAGTTTATTTGCTTGTGCTTGTGTGCGTGCGCGTGCGCGTGCGCGTGCGTGTGCGTGTGCGTGTGTGTGTGAGTGTGTGTGTTCTCCATCTCCCCGTCAGGCAGGATTCCTAACTCCTGCTTTTCTCCCTGTGAACAGCAGCAGACCTAATGATCCCACTGTAATTGCACAGTGTCAATATTGTTGCATTTAGATTCCCATACCTCTCATATAATATGCACAAAAGGGGATTTCTCATCAGAACTCAATACACCTAAGCTTAGAAAGTTGGCTGGGCAGCATAAACACTGATATCATGTTGCGTCCTGTGAACTGCAACTTTGTTGAAATCCTTGCTGCTCCCATGTTGTCAAATTAAATGTCTTTCTTGGAACATTTCTTTTGAAGTCACTGCTTTCATGTTTGTCCAATATTTCTGTGACGCATGCAGCAGTCACTAATTTCAGCACTTAAACCAGAGATGTGGAATGTGGGGAGCTTGTTACTTTTCTGTCCTCCACTTACAGCTCAGAGGTTTATTCATGTTCAGTCTTTATGTAGATAAGTCCAACAATGAGCCACAGGATTGTAGCATAGCAGTAGATCTGTTTGTCACGAGGTAACGGGACAAATCAGGGTTTGGGCTATTATAGAGTGTCTTGGTCATTATGGTCACAGCTATTGTTATGGACCAGTCATTGTTGAATGAAATGTTGACTTTTGAAGTAAGAAATGAACAGTTTTTCCTTTGTTGTCATAATTGAGGTAGAACGCTACGTGGCTCTGTGTAGCTGTGTTTCTATATGATTGTAAAGCAGTTTCGATGATTAAAATGTCAACAAAAAATATAAAAAACAATAAAGAAAATGCAAATTAGACCGGTTTCCATTGACTGCATTGGAGCGATTAATCTAGACCGGGCTGGGTCATCAGAAGGTGGTAGTACAGGGCGTGCAACACATGCTCAACAGCAAAAAAAATTGTAAAGATAAAGAAACAAACAAAACTTTCCCCATCAGTGAAAGAAAAAGGAGAAGTCTTAAGTCTTCAGTCAACAAGGCAGAGATGATCTAAAAAGCAAGGAAAATTTAGTTAAGTGAAAAGGTGCTTCAATCGTCATTGAAGCACATTAATTCTTTTCTAAAAAAGGTCAAAAACCACCTGGACTGAGCAAAAAAACTTTGATAGTGTTTTTTGTTTTTTGTTTTTTTAATTTTGGCATTTTCCATCATTGAATGTGTATCTTCAAATACTGCATAAAAATACACACTACAGCTTGTTTCTCAGTCATCCCATATCTCACTCTGCTTCCTCCACAAAATGCATCACGAACCACACGACTGATGAATTACATATTTTACGCATAATGCTTCAGAAAATGATCTTTTATGCTAACTAGCCAACGTGCAGTCAACTGCCCCTTTCACCTGCCTCACACTGTGGCTTTATTCATCATCAAAAGCTGTCTTTTTAAAATTAAAATGTGCACATGAAATAAAATCAGTATTGATTAAGATCAAAATACCAAGAAAGAAAAAAAAGAAATCTATGAGAAAGAAATAAGACTACACTTTGCGTAAACTAACGGCATATAAAATTGGATAGATTTATAGATGGAGGACACCCACCCAACTCTCGAAGAGTTGGTTGATTGACTTGACATACCATCTCTGAATTGGCTGTCGAAATCCTCACTGTGGGTTGTGTTGACCAATCCATCCACCCTGACCTCCTCCCTCTACAACAACACATCACCACACTTCCTTCTTTGTAACTACAAGAATTACAGCAGCCATTGGTCTTGATAACATATTAGGTCATTTTTGAATGGAAACACAAAAAAGAAAAAAGGAAATAGCAAATATTATTCTAGATTTTATTTAAAGAATAGATGATTAAAAATTAAAGAAGCCCCATGTTTTTAAAACAGTGATTGCACACTTACCCACTACTCCTTTGTCAATCCTGTCTCCTAAAAGTTATCTTTATTTATTACACAATGTTTTCTTTCTAAGACAATTTAAATGAAATGTAATGTAAATGTTTTTCCAGTTTGTGAAAAACTACATTTGGAATTCGTAAGACTTTGTGTGATGGGGCTTAGGCTATTTCTTAGATGAAGCTGTGGTTAAAATTGGTTGTGTTTATCCAAGGTTAAATAAAGACCACTGCTTTGTCCAATATTTAACTAGGACAGTATTTAACCTTTTCCTGCCCTTAATCAAATGGCCTGAACACCTAAATATAATGTTTAAATATTAATCACAGCTATGGTAGGGAAAAAATACTGTGTTTGGCTATGTCTCCCCTCCTGTGAGGTGGTTTAGAGACACTGGTCATACTTTGAGACCATTAAAGTCTTGTGTTCTTTATTTATCAAATTCTGTGTCTCTGATTAAGTTTATTTTCTATCTCTCGGTGCACAAACCTCCAGGTGCTGATCTTCTGATGGAGTGTCTGCTTCTGGTTTGCCTGGTCATGGTTTGTATGCAGCAATTACCACAAAATGTTTTAGAGTGCCGTGCACCGCCTTAAAAAGTCTTTGGCCACGATTCTCTTTGCTCAGAATAACAATGTGATTTGTGACACTTGTATTTAATTCTTATGCCATGTTTCTCACTATCACACTACTGCTATGTAATATTCTGCTGGAAATGTTTCTAAATTCTCACACTTTTTGGAGTATTTTCAGTTTTATATGAAAATATGACACATTTTCTATGTGTGTGATGAAAATATACATGAAAAATTCAACACAACCATAGTCGCTTTAATCTTGAGCTTTCGATCTCCTAATAGAAGGCCAGTCCTAAATCATTGTAGGACCGCTTTAAGCACTTTTCCTCAATTCTTTACGGGCACAATAACAGCAGTAGGCTCAGATTACAGGCTTCTTTCCCAGGGGGTGGTAAAATAACACAGAAAGTTCTTTGTGTGTATAATCGAAAATAAGACTTAGTAACTTACAAGGACAGCAATAAAGCAAAAGCATCAGCCCAGTGCCTGACATTGAACATTGAGTTACCACTCAATCCATTGACTTATAATAGGCAGACAATCAGTAGAGACATTCAGACTTTATTAACACCTCCAGTCACTGTGGGTTGTGTTGACCAATCCATCCACCCCAACCTCCTCCCTCTATAATAAGAGGGACAGCAACTCAATCACTGAGTTGGATCGATGGGGGCTCTGACACACTGACGTTCCAACAGAGCCATGTTACTAATGGGCTTAATCAAACTAAAAAAGAAACCGTAAACTCTGCACTTACCAAATTAATCCAAATCTATTCTCAGTACAAAGAGTCAAGATTCCTGTTTCAGTTTGGCTTTTGTTGTATTTGCATATGAAGGCTTTCGTCCGGCCGACTGTACTGCTGATTTAAATCTCTCTGGTAGCATAATTATATCCGTGGTCCCTCTTGATTTGAGGGTCATGAGAAACATTAAAATGCTTTTCTGCCCAAAAGCAAGAAAATTGAAGGATTAAACATTAAAAGTCTCTAATCTGTAACTGGCAGCGCGGTCTTATTCTTGCAGAGGCTGCTGTGAGAAACTGTTTCTGAAGTGAAGGGACACGAGAAGCAGTGCACGCTAGGATTTATGAGAGATTAAGGCAAACTTTCCATTTAAGATTAAATATGTGTAATCTTTAAACCAAACAAGACCGAGGGATTAGGAAGACTTGTATGACTAAAAAAAATCTCTTCTCAAGATGACATGTGATGCTAAGATTATAATATCTTGAAAGAATAGTTTAATCATGTACAGTGTGCTCAGGGTGACACGCTGGTCCGTCCAGATTCTTCTTTTTTTCCTGTGTGCAGTGCATAGTGCTTTATAAGATTTTTCCACAGAGTAGTATCTAAGGATGGGTAAATGTGTTGCTTCCATCTTAAAAATGTTTGTATTGAATTCAGCATTTGAATCAGCACATACTGTGAAATGATTTAACAAACTGATCAATGGTAGAGCTGAACAGTAATCTTTCCACCGTGATGTGTTTTTCTGGTTGGCTGAATTGTTTTAGGCTCTTTTAAAATTGTTTTAAAAAACACCAAGACTACACCATTTGTCAGAGCCAGAAACTGGAAGAACCATTAGATTTCCAACTTCCTAAATGACTTATCTATGATTTGTCATTACACCCTGAAATGTAACCAACACTAATCTTAAAATCGTGATATTTGATTAAAAATTATTTTATTCTCTATGTCTCAACAACAAAAAAATACACTTCTCAGCACAACCATGAAGTCATGACTGACTCAGCAAACAAAAAATATATCAGTGCCACACAGAGCAGGTAGGAGGGAAGTTAGGAAACAAATGAAAAATGTAGAAGTAAAATGTCTACTGTATATTGAGTTTTCTTTTTTTAAACAAGTAAAGTAGAACAAGGCCTTTAGACATTGTACCTTACCATAAAACAAATCATAGCATAGAAATGTATCAGGAAGAAACAACAAAAGTTCCAAAAAAAAGAAGTAAGAACCTAAATGGTAATAACACATTGTAAGATCTGGATAAAGCTATTTTATCTGTATTTTGATTTATCCATCCATCCATCATCTATCCACCACTTAATCCTCAGTAGGGTCGCAGGGGGCTGGAGTCTATCCCAGCTGACTTAAGGTGAAGGCAGGGGACACTCTGGACAGGTCACCAGTCTATCACAGAGCTACACATAGAGACAAACAGTCACACTCACATTCACACCTACGGACAATTTAGAACGACCAACTAACCTGAGCATGTTTTTGGACTGTGGGAGGAAGCCAGAGTACCCGGAGAAAACCCATGCATACACAGGGAAAACATGCAAACTCCATGCAGAAAGATCCCAGACCTAGGCCGGGATGCAAACCAGGGATCGTCTAGTCATTATCTACAAATGGAGATTCATGGAACAATGGTGAACCTTCCCAGGAGTGGCCGGCCTACCACAAGAGCACAGTGACAACTCATCCAGGAGGTCACAAAGGAACCCAGAACAACATCTAAAGAACTACAGGCCTCCCTTGTCTCAGTTACGGTCAGTCTTCATGACTCAACAATAAGGAAGACACTGGGCAAAAATGGCATCGTTCCAGAGTTCCAAGGCCAAAACCACTGCTGAACAAAAAGAACATAAAAGCACGTCTTACTCTTGCAAACAAACATTTGAATGATCCCCTAGACTTTTGGGAGAATATTCTATAAACTGACAAGACAAAAGTTGAACTTTCTGGAAGGTGTGCGTCTCATTACATCTGGTGTGAAAGTAGCACAGCATTTCAGAAAAAGAACATCATGCAAACAGTCAAACATGGTGGTAGTAGTGTGATGGTCTGGGGCTGCTTTGTTGCTTCAGAACCTGGATGGATTGCTGGGAATAATGGAACCATGAATTCTGCTCTCTTCCAGAAAAACCTGAAGGAGAATGTTCGGCCATCAGTTCATGGCCTCAAGCTGAAGCATACTTGTGTCCTGCAGAAGGACAACAATCCAAAACAGACCAGCAAGTTGACTTCTGAATGGCTTAAAAAAAAACAAAATGAAGGTTTTGGAGTGACCAAGTTAAAGTCCGGACTTGAATCCGATTGAATTGCTGTGGCATGACCTTAAAAAGGCCGCTCATGCTCGAAAATTTATTTCAGTTCTTGCTGCTTTGAATAGTTTTTTTTCCCTTAATAAATAAAATCATCATTTAAAAACTGCCTTTTGTGTTTACTTGGGTTGTCTTTGTCTTTTTGGTGAAGCTGTGGACTGTCCTTTATATCAGAAGTGGACAGGTCAACTGTTCAGCATCCTACATGTGATAAAAACCTCACCATACCCCAGTAGATAATTTAGTGTTGTGCTTACCGCTTTCGGGTATTTTTTAGACCACTTTCTTCATACGTCTTATTTTATATATCACATGATGGAATATAAATATCCAGAGCAACAACAGATGGACAAAGAAGACATTACAGTAATGCTCACTGGAGCAGTAAAGTCTGCTTTCATCCAGTATTTTAAAGTAAGAGCTGGCCCCTCTGGTGTTGCATGTAAAAGCTTAGGGAATCATTACCATGGCCTCTGCATAACCTCCATAAGTCAGGTTAGTGTCAATAACCTGGGCTTTAAAAATTGATAAGGGTGATCACCTCGCTCATGGAAAGAGCATTTCTGAACAGCAGACATCCCTGAGAGGTGATTCTCATATATAAGTCATGCCTCACATTCAGGATGCATCACTCTGAATATGGCTTTAGGACAGTCATCTCCTCTGTGTTTGGGCCTTATCAACATATTGCTCACCACAGAGCCCAGACACATGATTGAGAGAAACTATTAGGCTTAAATCATTCATAGATATTGCTGCACACTTCGATGCTTTTCTGTTTGATTTACCTTTAAGCCGAAATAAATCTGACAATTTAATGGCTGATATGATACAAAGTGCTGCTGATCTCTCTGGAAACTCTTGTTAAACAATTATTCATACGTGGGGCTGACCTCCATCACATGCAATGAAACATACATGATCTGGCAGTTCTGCATGACATATGTTAATGTGTCCGATCAAAATGCCAATTTGGAGAGTCCAGCTGAGTGCTCTAAAAAAATCTTTCCTGTTTGACATGTGGAAATGTCACAGAGCTGCATTTATTCATGTGAACATTAGAGACACATTCCTGTCCTGGGGCCCCAGAGACAAAAGACGTGGAACTCCCCAGAGGAGAGTGACCTGGAGGACAGACTCTCGCATACCAGCTGGACTGGACGCATATAGTCTCTCCCACACACACACTGCTAAAGCCATATCTGCTGCCTTACCGCTCATTTACATCGCACTTGGCTTAAAAAGAGCTGGCGAACTGTATGACACTTTATTTCTCATATGATGTGCCAAATGAGTCACACAGTAGAATACACATCATGTTCAGAGGACATGGCTAAGCATCGATCCCACCACTCCTCTCCTGCAGCCCTGAAGGGATGAGTGCAATAAATGTATGAGTGACATGTAATTGGATGCATTGCAACTGTGTAAACATCAAAGCTGCCCGAAGAAGGTCTTTGGCGTACAGTATTTGTTTAGAGGAGAAATCTGTCACATGAAAGGGCTTTAGTGTCTTTACACTCAACACACATTTCATAATTGACCACTGAGTTAATTAATATTTCAACAGAATAAATACAAGGACACACTGCCCCTTGCAAACAAACAATTTAGTGTTTGAGGAGGTTTACAAAGGCTCAACACAAGACAACAATAACTATAGGTTGCTGCCACCTAGAGGACATACGGAGAAATACATTCATTTTCATCATATTTAGGTTTGTCCTAGTTTTTGGTGTTGCTTTTAAAACGAATCAGAATAGGCATGTCTATTGTCTGTTGGTCGTATCCTTGAAGACCATCTTATTGTGTATTTTCAGAATTTTTAAACCAGCCATTATAATGTTTTTTACCCACTGCAGTACTTCTTATTTTATTTCATTTGTAATCATTGTGACAGTTGTAAGCAATGTAGAAGATTGCAGCTGCAAAACAAAAATTGTATTTTGTACTATATTCACTTATGTAAAATAAAACTGTGCATCTATTTTTTCCTTGTGTGGTCTGTCCAAGATGTGAGACCGTAGTTTTATATTGATTTCCATTTAGTATTCTTCCCAAAAATGAACATTGTTCTGTTTCTAGAAATGAATGGAAGTATGATGCATTTAGCAGTGATACTGCCATCACTGCCTTGGAAGAAATTTGGTTAAAGATCATGTCTTGTTTCGCTTTCTACAATGTAAAAATAAAATATTAATTTTAAAAATTTAGAAAGTTGAACATTTCTAAGCAACAAACTTTAGTAAAGTCTCTGAGTTGGCAGGCTGACTTAATTACTCCGCCAAGGAACATGTCGGAGTTATGTGACGATCGGCGTTGGTTTGTCAGTTTGTCTGTCTGTCTATTAGCAACATTACCCAAAAACAGACTATCGGATTTGGATGACATGTTTAGGGAAGGTCAGAAATGACACAAGGACAAAGCGATAAAATTTTGGCAGTGATGCAACTTATAGTCTGGATCCATGGATTTGTTAAAGATTTCTGTATCATTGCGAGATAGTGACACAGCGTCACTGCAACTATGACAAGTGAACGCTATATCAGCTGCCTGCTGATCATCACATGATTGCGATCCTACTACAACCGCTGCGGACTTATCGAGATTCATCTATAGCGAATCATACAAGGAACAACTGATTAAATTGTAAGGGTATTTACAAATCCCATCAATTCCCGCCACCCGCTACATATTTAGGTCATGCAATTCGGTATCTGTACATAACATACACATGCATAACACACGCTTGTGCTCAGTGCAGTCATTTTGTTTGTGGGTACATCTATATTAAATGGCCACATTCCATGTTGCTGTGATATCTGATCATCAATCACTAATAAAAAAAAATGCAGCTTTCTGGCAATGCCATATGGGGGAATGAACAGCCTTGGTGGAGTACTACACTCTCTGAGAGCTTTTCTTCTTTGTTAATTTAGCCAACTCAAAATGCTTTACTTCCATGAACATAGTACAAGTTAGCGTAACAGAGTATTGGCTTCATTATTGTTCATTGTAGAAAGTTAAAATGTTTAATTTTGTTAAATAGCAAAGTTAAATGTAACACATTTTTTTTACCTGTTGACAGCTGTTAGCACACTTGCAAGCATTCTCTGAAACCCCTAAAATTTAACCTCAGTGCAATGCATCCAGTGTAGTGTATGCAGAAAAGCTTAGCAGTTTTCTAAATAGTCTACTTTAAGTTGAGTTAAACAAGCAATCCATTCAACATTTAGTCAGCTACACTAAAAATAAAATTATTTTTGAGAGAGATAGTGAAATACCAGTTTAAATGGAATTAATACTGAAACAAGTATTTGAAGTTTTTCAGTACACTTCCTATGAACCTCAGATTTCTAAGGTCTAACAATTTGGTTATTTGTACCATCCATCCATCCATCCATCCATCCATCCATCCATCCATCTTCTACCGCTGGTCCGAGTCGGGTCGCGGGGGTAGCAGCTTTAGGAGGGAAGCCCAGACCTCCCTCTCCCCGGCCACATCATCTAGCTCCTCCTGGGGGACCCCAAGGCGTTCCCAGGACACGCTGGAGAGACATAGTCTCTCCAGCGTGTCCTGGGTCTTCCCTGGGGCCTCCTCCCGGTGGGACGTGCCCTAAACACCTCACCACGGAGGCGTCCGTGGGGCATCCTAATTAGATGCCCGAGCCACCTCATCTGGCTCCTCTCTACGCGGAGGAGCAGCGGCTCTACTCTGAGATCCTCCCGGCTGGCCGAGCTTCTCACCCTATCTCTAAGGGAGAGCCCAGCCACCCTGCGGAGGAAACTCATTTCAGCCGTTTGTACCCACGATCTTGTTCTTTCGGTCACTACCCAAAGCTCGTGACCATAGGTGAGGGTAGGAACGTAGATCGACCGGTAAATTGAGAGCTTCGCCTTTCGGCTCAGCTCCCTCTTTACCACGATGGACCTGTACAGCGCCCGCATTACTGCGGACGCCGCAGCAATCCGTCGGTCGATCTCTCACTCCATCCTTCCCTCACTCGTGAACAAGACCCCGAGGTACTTAAACTCCTCCACTTGGGGCAGGACCTCATCCCGGACCCGGAGAGTGCACTCCACCCTTTTCCGGCTGAGGACCATGGACTCGGATTTGGAGGTGCTGATCCTCATCTCAACCGCTTCACACTCGGCTGCGAACCGATCCAGTGAGAGTTGGAGGTCCTGGCATGACGAAGCCAACAGGACCACATCATCCGCGAAAAGCAGTGACGGAATCCTGAGGTCACCAAACCGGACTCCCTCAACACCCTGGCTGCGCCTAGATATTCTGTCCATAAAAATTATGAACAAAATCGGTGACAAAGGGCAGCCCTGGCGGAGTCCAACTCTCACTGGAAACGAGTTCGACTTATTGCCGGAGATGCGGACCAAGCTCTGGCACCGGTCATACAGGGAATGGACAGCCTGTATTAGGTGGTCCGTTACCCCGTACTCCCGGAGCACTCCCCAGAGGATTCCCCGAGGGACACGGTCGAAAGCCTTCTCCAGATCCACAAAACACATGTGGACTGGTTGGGCAAACTCCCATGCACCCTCAAGGACCCTACTGAGGGTGTAGAGCTGGTCCACAGTTCCACGGCCGGGATGAAAACCACATTGCTCCTCCTGAATCCGAGGTTCGACTATCCGGCGGACCCTCCTCTCCAGTACCCCTGAATAGACCTTCCCGGGGAGGCTGAGGAGTGTGATCCCCCTATAGTTGGAACACACCCTCCGGTCCCCCTTTTTGAAAAGAGGGACCACCACCCCGGTCTGCCAATCCAGAGGCACTGCCCCCGATGTCCATGCGATGTTGCAGAGACGTGTCAACCAGGACAGCCCCACAACATCCAGGGCCTTGAGGAACTCCGGGCGGATCTCATCCACCCCCGGGGCCCTGCCACCGAGGAGCTTTTTAACTACCTCGGCAACTTCGACCCCAGAGATGGGAGAATCTACGCCCGACACCCCAGGCCCCGCTTCTGAATCAGAAGACGTGTCGGTGGGATTGAGGAGGTCTTCGAAGTATTCCCTCCACCGATTCACAACGTCCCAAGTTGAGGTCAGCAGTGCACCATCCCCACTATACACAGTGTTGGCAGTGCACCGCTTTCCCTCCCGAGACGCTGGATGGTGGACCAGAATCTCTTCGAAGCCATCCGGAAGTCGTTTTCCATGGCCTCGCCAAACTCCTCCCATACCCGAGTTTTTGCCTCGGCGACAGCCGCAGCCACAGCCCGCTTGGCCAGCCGATACCCGTCAGCTGCCTCTGGAGTCCCACAGGCCAAAAAGGCCCGGTAGGACTCCTTCTTCAGCTTGACGGCATCCCTTACCGCCGGTGTCCACCAACGGGTTCGGGGATTGCCGCCGGGACAGGTACCGACCACCTTACGGCCACAGCAATGATCGGCCGCCTCAGCAATGGAGGCACAGAACATGGTCCACTCGGACTCAATGTCCCCCACCTCCCTTGGGACATGGTTGAAGTTTGACCGGAGGTGGGAGTTGAAACTCCTTCTGACAGGGGACTCCACCAGACGTTTCCAGCACACCCTCACGATCCGTTTGGGTCTGCCAGGTCTGACTGGCATCCTCCCCCACCATGGGAGACAACTCACCACCAGGTGGTGATCGGTTGACAGCTCCGCCCCTCTCTTCACCCGAGTGTCCAGGACATGCGGCCGCAAGTCCGACGATACGACAACAAAGTCGATCATCGAACTGCGGCCTAGGGTGTCCTGGTGCCAAGTGCACATATGGACATCCTTATGCCTGAACATGATGTTTGTTATGGACAATCTGTGACGAGCACAGAAGTCCAATAACAAAACACCGCTCGGGTTCAGATCGGGGGGGCCGTTCCTCCTAATCACGCCTCTCCAGGTCTCACTGTCATTGCCAACGTGAGCGTTGAAGTCCCCCAGCAGAACTATGGAATCCCCAGAAGGGGCGCTCTCCAGCACCCCCTCCAAGGATTCCAGAAACGGCGGATACTCCAAACTGCTGTTCGGCCCGTAGGCGCAAACAACAGTAAGGAACCGTCCCCCCACCCGAAGGTGAAGGGAGGCCACCCTCTCGTCCACCGGGGTAAACCCCAACACACAGTCACCGAGCCGAGGCGCAATGAGTATTGACACCCCTGCTCGGCGCCTCTCACCATTGGCAACTCCAGAGTGGAAGAGAGTCCAACCCCTCTCGAGAGGGCTGGTTCCAGAGCCCCTGCTGTGTGTCGAGGTGAGGCCGACTATATCAAGTCGGAACTTCTCAACCTCGCACACCAGCTCAGGCTCCTTCCCCGCCAGAGAGGTGACGTTCCACGTCCCTAGAGCCAGCTTGTGTAGCCGGGGGTCGGTACGCCAGGCTCCCCCCCCCGGCCGCCGCCCAACACACATCACACCGGACCCCTATGGCCCCTCCTGCGGGTGGTGAGCCTGCTGGAGGGGGGTCCCACGTCTCTTTTTCGGGCTGTGCCCGGCCGAGCCCCATGGGAAAAAGCCCGGCCACCAGACGCTCGACTTCGAGCCCCACCCCCGAGCCTGGCTCCAGGGGGGTGGGGCTCACCTTCCAACCCCACCACCGGGCCTGGCTCCAGGGGGGGACCCCGGTGACCCGCGTCCGGGCAAGGGACTCGTGGTTCCAAAGTTGTTGCTCATCACTGGGGTCTTCTGGGCTGCTGTTTGTCTGGTCCCTCACCCAGGATCTGTTTGTCTTGGGAGACCCTACCAGGGGCATAAAGCCCCCGACAACATAGCTCCTGGGATCATTGGGGCACGCAAACCCCTCCACCACGATAAGGTCGCAGCCCAGGGAGGGGGGTTATTTGTACCAAAGAATAAAAATGTGACATTTATGTTATGATTCAGTTGTGTAGCATACCTTTCATACTTTCCCCCCGTGGTGAAAAAGTGATGTGATGTATTACTTCAGTAAATAAAGTAATACCACATTGTTGAGTTACACCATTAGAAGAAAAACTTTATGAATTACAAAGATAATATAATTGCCAGCAGCTGTGCAGCAACAGGTGTGTGCTCTTGCGTTGTGTATTATTTTACTGGATTAACAGCATGTTGCTGCTGGTTAAAGTTCATTTAATTATCTTACTCTACTTGTTGTTAGGCAGTTTAATTTATAAAAACATGTAGTATTTTAGACATATTGTGTGAAACATTAACCTGTAAAACTTTAACTTTCAGAAAAATGTTGAAGAGTATTTTAAACTTAGAACCAACTGAATACCTCAATGGAATGAAATGTAGAAAAAATGAATTAAAAGTAGTGGAATGTTTTAATTTGAAAGCACTTATGTGAATATGTTTAGTTTCAAAATTGAGGTAAAACACATAGTTACATTTTGTATAGTTTGAAATGTTTTTGTTTACCATATTATAGACATAACTTAAAATTAATTTAAACCTGCACAAGTAATTTCATAAATTACTTTAAAATGGAAATTTTCAAGCAAAGTACCTAAAATGTACATCTTTACAGTACTTAACGTCACTTGATGCCACTCATTGTACTGCATCCTCTGCTTGTTAATTCTTGCAAATACTAACACAGAACAGTATTTCAGTACATACATTATGTTAGCTCAGTCTATGAAAATGTGCTCAAGTGAAAAGCACATTAATTGGTTCAATATGATGAAATGCATATTTGACCAAGATGACTATTTGTTGCGTTTATTTGATTTGCTGTTTGTTTTTAATCATCTCCAGCACTTCCTAATTGCCCTGCTCCTAATCAGATCCTGCTGCAGTCCATTTCCCCACAGCTGTCATTACAGTTTCCTCTAATCTAATCCACACTAAACTTTCTTTCTAAGCTAAGTGCAATAAAGAGACAGACCACAAAAGATTCCGTTTCTCTCTTTTTACATCAAAAAGTCAAACAGCACAACCAAAGGGTAAATGGTTTTCTACTGAAAACTAAAGGTCCAGTTTGGGACTCCACTGAGCTGGCAGGTAGATATTGTTAAACACACAACTCTTGAGAAAAATAGCATTCACAATATTTCAGGTCATCCCAGGACAGCAATGTAATTCTTATTTGAATTTATTCATATGTTTTCCCCTGAAAGTAGTCACTTTAATGAACCCATATGTTCAGTCAGTTCTGGATTAATACACTAACAGGGGCAAAAATGAGCCGTAGGCCCCAATGGATTGTGGTAATTTGATTAAGCACATATGTATACAGTTAATTAATAAATGCCTCTATTGTGAAAGAATGGCTTTGGTGGGGTGTCCTCAAAATAGACTATACGGCAAACAGCAGACACACAAAATTAGCACGACACAGGTGAATTTAGTAGCTAAAGAGTCAGGGATTTTTGTCAAGAGTGGGTGGAGACCAAAACAGAGCTAAAAGAAACATAAAAATGTGATTTATTCTCTTCAGTGGAGCAGAAACAGATTTTAACATTAGAATTCAAATTAAATTGTGGTTGGTGGGTTGTTTTTTACATGATTTTACATTTACATTTTGTTTCCTGTGCCACAAATGAGCAAAATAAATAAATAAAATTGGCATAATTTCTGCATACAGTGTGGTTTAGTGGTTATTTACCAACTTTTCCAAAACAGCTTGGAGCCTTCAGGACTACACTTACATATCTGGCATTTCCAAACAATCTCAGCTTTGTTTCACATCTCTGCCTCTGTCTTCTCTTCTTTCTGTCTTTCTACTACTGCATCTGCTCACCCAACACCGAGTCCTTCACTCCAGCAGCCAGCACAGCGAAGAGGAAGTGGGGGAGGAGTGAGCGGAGATAGAGAGCCACCCTGGGGATGGGGTGGGCCAGCACAACCTCCTTCCTCTTTCTGTTCACCGTATGCATTATTTCATTGGCCAGGACTGATGGCCGCACACCGTGGGTCAGCTGGCTGGTGATAACTGTGAAGGAACAGATGCATCTGATTGTGTCACACAATAAAATAAACATTTGTACCTGTGTGAAAAATGGTTTACATCATTATTCATTTAGTGACCATAACTATCATAGCGTTTGTTTTACTCACATGCAGCCAGGGCATTTGGTTTAGGAACAGGCTCCTCAACTTGTGGCGGCTGAGAGGCATTGATGAAGGTGTGACTGATGGTACTAACAACAATCCCGTACTCCTCCACTTCAGCCCTCAGGCAGTCAAAGAAGGCCTGAGCCGCATGCTTAGATGCCGCATCTGACAGGTGCAAACAAACTTATTTATACAGACATGAAAGAGGTGTGACTCACCTGTAAGGAAGTGTCATTCCACACATTGCACAGAGCATACTTTGTTTAATTGTTTTCTGTCTCGTCACTTGAAGCCTTCCTGTGTTTACACTGTGAGAACACGTCTACATTTTGGGAACCTGAATGTGTTGTTAGACATCTTTGCTGTATTGATCAGTACGGGCCATAAAACAGACTGTCAACGACTATGTCTATGGTGGGAAGTGGTTCCAGTTTTATACACGTTAATAGGATGACCTAAATGACTAAGGACACCAAAACAATATTCTGATCCTTTTTGACACAAGAGTTGGATGGTCCATGCTTGATATGAGACAGCACTAAGTTTATTATGAAGGATTCACATCATCACGTTGATTTTGTATGTATTAGTTTGTATTTATGAGCATTACTGAAGTCTTGTGGTCATTTTGTACATACTCTAATATACACTCAGTTGTCAATCCTCTAGGTACATGTAACTATAACTAATGCACTCTAATACAACAGTCTTTCAAAAAATCTTCTTCTCTTAAGGCTTATAAGAGAAGAGGATTTTTTTGTTATGTTATTTTGCTTGCCTCACTGATGTAAATGGATGGGACACAATTATAGAAACACCTGTAATCAAACTGGTTGTACAGTTGGACCTGCACCTCCCTGAAACATTTTCAACAAAAACTGAACATTATAACATGTATGAAGGAGGACGTTTTTCAAGACTACTGTATTAGACTGCAGTGGTTGTAGCTAGGTATACCTCATAAATGGAAAATTAATTTGATTATGCAATCAGAACATGATGACAGGACCGTTCATTACAAATAATATACACCAATCTTCCATCTAGCAGATGCTCGATTAATCTGAGATCTGGTCAGTCAATATTCTCGGCTCTTTGTCGTGTTCCTTGAGCTGTTCCTAATGTGGAAGGCATTTGTTTAACCGATCAGTATTGCCAATTCCTTTCCTTTTACATCCACTCTCATGCAGGTGTCCTAAAAGAAGAGCATAATGTGTGGCAGCATGCTAGGATGAATATTTTGAATAATTCAAATCAATAATTGCCAGCCTTATAACTCAACAATAGATACCACAAATTGAGCACAATGTACATTTGTCTTCTGCTGATGTTGCTGTTTTGGTCCACAGACACATGATGAGCTTCAAAGGCAGTTCTGTTAAATATGCCAGTGGAATATAGGAGCTTTGTCCTAGGGGATCATAACTCAAGGAGCTCTGGCTGGAGGCCATTAAGCGTAACAAAACTCTTTGCCATGGTGGTCAGTTGCCACCATGGCAACAAGGTTGTGGTGACTTTTGTTGGCAACTCACAGGAACTTCTGAATGGGACAGCCAGTCTGCCCTGGATGCTGTTGATCAGTATAATGTGGCCCGATCTTCTTGATATCATTGTTGGAAGAACACCTGCCACAATATTTAGACATATTAACATTTAGATTAGATCATCAAGAACAAACTCAAACAAATACTTGGTTATGATTTCCAGCAATGTCCAGCCCACCTTTGGCCAAAGTACTTGGGCCAAAGTAGTTAATGTCCATGATGTTTCTGTCCAGTTCCAGAGAGACGCTCTGAATTGGAGCTTTCAGCTTCATGCTGCTGTTGCAGATCAGCACATCCACATACCCGTAACACTCCATCACCTCAGCCACCACATCCTCCATACTGTCAATATCACTGAAGTCCAGGATCACCAGCTTTGGGGCAAATGTCTATGGAGAGACAGACATTAATTTACCATGGGCTGACAATACACACCGTTTCACTGCAGAAACTCAGGGTAGGTGTGAGGTGGCAAGAACATTTACAGCAAAAGCCCCTTAATCAGCCTTTTTAGTCTTTCAGTTTCCATTGCGGTGGAGGATCTACTAGACTTACAAAATAACATAAATATTTTGCGACACCTTCAACCACGCCTAAACAATGACAGCAGTGGAGGGCACCCAGATGGTTGATGTCTTGCTGTTTCTAGTTGTGTGTGACTTTAACCAATCAGTATTGAACACCAACTTTTTTGTGTCAGTAAATTAAGAATTAAGAAAGGCAATTAGATTAGCTTAGCATAAAAACTGAAAGTAAGACAGCTAGGCCATGCTTGGTTTTACAAAGAGTTACTCGAGGCTGGCATTTCTTGCACCTAGCTAAGAAATAATCCCTATAAAACCACAAACTGTTGTTTCACATTTTTGGTTGTATAAAAACAAGAAAAACATGGTAGTTTGTGATCTTTACAGATGAGGAATGAATTACAGAAAATGATTTGCTTTGTGTCATCCACAGCTTTCTACAGTTGCCATGTGGACACATCTGCTGTGGCTGGTGAGTAGAAGACACATAAAGGACAGCATGCTGTCAGACAGGATATCCTGCTATTGTGTTGATCAGAGGAAACGGTGATCTGGGAGGTGGCGACAGAGCAGCGATAAAAACAAGGACAAAACCTGATATTCTGTTGCTTAAACTTTAAACCCACTAGGTCATTTTAGTGTCACGTGTAAATTCCTGTTGAGGGATTTTTGGGAATGGTCAGGGCTTTGCTGTCACTTTACAGACAAAGTTTCCAGAGACATGAAATAGTGTTTACTGGACCAGCCATCATGTAAGATTTGTTATTCTGTTGTGAAGTTTGCCAAAGAGATGACTCAGCACCATAAAAGCAGAGTAATGGTATTAGTTTAGAAGCATTTACTCAGAGTTTGGCACGCTGATGATGTTTCAAACTGACACAAATGCCAACATTCACTGCATATTTATTATTTAATTTCCTCACCTCTCTGGGGTCAGCATCAGTCGTCAGAGAGTCATACAGAGACTCCAGCTTGTCCCAGCTGGTCCCACACAAGATCAGCCTGGCACCGCCCTTATGGAAGAGATGGGCACACTCTAAACAAAGTGAGAAAAACATGGTGAACAACTTTGTTTTAAGAGAAAGATTTTTACTACCAGATTAAGTTTGAATGCAATGTAGCACAAACACATTTCCAATGAACATATCTTTGCTGTTTATTTTGCTGCTTTGCTGTTGCTCCTTTCCAGCCAACCAATCATATACCAATCAGTCACAACATTATGACCACTAACTGGTGAAGTGAATAATGTCAGTCATCTTGTGATAATGCAGTGTTCTGCTGGGAAACCCTGAGTCCTGATATTCATGTGGAAGTTTGACATATACCACCCACCTAAACATTGCGAGTCAAGCACTCGTTGATGCCAGTTGCCACCTTTAGCAGGACAATGCACCCTGACACACCAAAAAAACTGTTCAGGAGTGACCCGGGAAACATGACAGAGCAAAGGGGTTCACCCAGGTTCCACACTCCCCAGATCCAAATCTTATTGAGCATCTATGGAATGTGCCAGGAAAAGCCTGATCTAGGTACACCCCACCCTGCAACCCACAGGACCCACAGAATTCACTGCCACCATCCCGGTACCACAGGACATCCCCAGAGGCCTTGTGTTCATGCCCCACTGGGTCAGAGGAGTTTTAGCAGCATAAAGGGGAACAACAGGTAGGCAGGTGGTCATAATGCTATGCCTGACTGGTATATATTAGATGAAACTCATCAAACTAATAACCCAGAAAATAGATGAGAGACCTCAAAGGTTTTATTTTAACACAAACCACACTCTTTTCTCACGGTAAATATAACCATCTAATCTATTTGTGGTACCTAAACTTAGCCAAGCTTAAAACTTTATTACTGTGAAAGTGTCAACCAAAGTATCAGAATTGCATAGTTTTAGTGCCTAAACCTAACAAAGCAACAAATGCAAATGAAACGTAAGTTTCAGAATAACTGACCGACACAGGACACAAATGAGTAGTATGTGTATGCAGTAGAACACAGGACAGAAGTTAAAGGACAGTATTTCTAGGACCCTTGATTTTTTCAACAGCACCACCTGCTACTACTCTTACTTCCCAAAACATCCAGTTGTTCATTTAAAAAATGAAGTTAATAGCTTTGTTAAGCATAAGGGCGCATAGCCAGAGAAACAACTACCCTGATTTCACATTAGCGATGGCAATGTAAGAAAGGAGAGATGTGCTACTCTAGAGGACATTGAGAGGGAGGAAAATGGAGCTTGTTAGCCTCTCCAGATTTGACCAATCAGTGTCAAGCCACAAAAGGTATCTACCATGGTGTAGGTATTGCTGTAGAAAATGGCTCATTGATTTCAGCATAAGTGTGCACTGAGGGTCAGTCAGTGTACAGAACCTGTGAGTGTCCATATTGGCAGAGACAGGTGTCATTATATGGCGGCCTTATTGTTTCAGGTGGAGTTAGCTAGCTGTCACCGGCCTTTATGCTAAGCTATTCAGTGAACAAGGAGCAATATCCTCTTCTAAAAGTTAGTGAACCTATTCAAATAAATAATTTAATGTTTGGGTACATAAGCAAAAATAAAACCTATTTGTTGCAGACAATTGGACGCAGAGATTAACTTTACTTTTACATGTCTACATCCAACAGCATTAAATTATTTATTTGAATAGGTTCACTAACTTTTAGAAGAGGATATTGCTCCTTGTTCACTGAATATGAAGACAAAGGTTGGAGGCCATGTTATTACCTTTACACTTGAAGTAATTGGGAAACAGTTAGCTTGACTCTATCCAAGGTTTTAAAATTGTCATTTGTTGAATTGATACAAAAAATCACAGTGTGAAAGTTTTTCACGTCCACAGATTTAGGTTAGCTGTTCCTTTTTCTGTTTTTAATCTGAGCAAAGCTAACAGCCTCCATATTGTGGCTTCATATTTTGGAGAGTAGTTTATCTTCATTAATTTAATGGTTGGCTTTTATACTGTATGATAACCATTAAATGGCACAAATCCAAGTCTGATTCACTACATAAATCAACTTAGGTACCAAGCCTTAAATGTCTTCTGAAATTTCATGGAATCTGCTCTGAAGACATTGTTCAGAAACTAACAAAGTGGGTTGAAAGCAAAACCTCCATGGAAATCAAAGTAAAGCTAATTATTAAAAACACAAGGAGGATCATTTACCAGTCCCCACCCCAGACACAGCATCACTGACCACCACCACTTTGTTCCGCACTAGGGATTTGGACATGAACTGCAAGACCTCATTGTAGATGTAGTAGATGCCTGCTGCCACCACTATCAGCAGGGGCAGCACCGTCGCCGAGGGCAGGCCCATGTTCTGTAGAGGAGATAAGAGAGCGGTCAGTGTTTGGGACACGACCTACTGACCTGCATCACAACCACCAGCAGTCTGTGCTCACAGGTCAGCTCAGCTCAGGTTTTAGGTTTCCAAAAGTGTGGCTCACTGGCGGTGTAAAATAACACAGTGTCAGTGACACAAAGTAAGTCAGATTAGAAGCAAACGTAGACCACTTCTCAGTTATCTGAAAGCTGAAATTCATTCTTTAAATGGCATTGCTTATCTAAAGCTCCTCTTTTGTGTTTGGTATTGATTCAATCATGGAAACCAATCAGGGATGTCAAGGTTTCACCTTATCTGTGCATTTCCGGAAAACAGTCCCTAATGTTGTCAAAATTCAGTATATATCAGCACCATCTGTCAGAGGCAGTCATGTGTATAAGACAGCAGCCTTCCTAAACGCGCTTCCACAATAACAAAGCAGTAAACCTGCATCTGTTCCTATTAAAACAATTTGGATAGTATTCCCATTCATTACTCTGAGTTTGCAAAAAAAATCTGGCTCCACACTTAGCTTAGCTCACTGTTTTCTTGCTTTGTACTACCCCAATTAATCAGCATTTTGTGTCTATACTTATACAGTATATTACTGCAAACGTCAGTACATGTTCTTGCTCTGAAATAAAGTTAACCCAAACCAAACAAAGAAGCTTGATAGCATAGCTTGGCATAATAGGGTTAAAGGCATAACGTACCAGTACATATAAATCTCACCAATTTATATTTTAAGTGAAGTGTAAAACCACTTTTTAAAAGACAACACAAACAATATACAGCACATTAATAGGCAAGGTTTAGAGATGACAGTAAGTGCATTTTGTTACGTTTGGATGGAGTCAAACTAGCTGTATTCCTTGCCTCCAGTTTTGTGCAAAGCTATTCATCTACTGATCCTGCATAACCCTTTCACAGTTATTCAAACTCCTACTGAAGTCATATTGTTCACAAATTATTCTGCTTAACAGGGCCATATGCATCAATTTAGTGAACATTTAGATTTAAATAAATTCATGTTTTCAGATAATTATCTGAAAACACAAAATTTTGAATTCTGTATAGACACGTAAAAAATAAACAGGGATAGTTCCATGGTGATACACTATATTGCCAAAAGTATTCGCTCACCTGCCTTGACTCGCATATGAACGTAAGTGACATTCCCATTCCTAATCCATAGGGTTCAATATGACGTCGGTCCACCCTTTGCAGCTATAACAGCTTCAACTCTTGTGGGAAGGCTGTCCACAAGGTTTAGGAGTGTGTTTATGGGAATTTTTGACCATTCTTCCAGAAGCACATTAGTGAGGTCACACACTGATGTTGGACCAGAAGGCCTGGCTCTCAGTCTCCGCTCTAATTCATCCCAAAGGTGTTCTATCGGGTTGAGGTCAGGACTCTGTGCAGGCCAGTCAAGTTCATCCACACCAGACTCTGTCATCCATGTCTTTATGGACCTTGCTTTGTGCACTGGTGCACAGTCATGTTGGAAGAGGAAGGGGCCAGCTCCAAACTGTTCCCACAAAGTTGGGAGCATGGAATTGTCCAAAATGTCTTGGTATGCTGAAGCATTCAGAGTTCCTTTCACTGGAACTAAGTCGCCAAGCCCAGCTCCTGAAATACAACCCCACACCATAATCCCCCCTCCACCAAACTTTACACTTGGCACAATGCAGTCCGACAAGTATCGTTCTCCTGGCAACCGCCAAACCCAGACTGGTCCATCAGATTGCCAGATGGAGAAGCGCGATTGGTCACTCCAGAGAATGCGTCTCCACTGCTTAGAGTCCAGCGGCAGCGTGCTTTACACCACTGCATCTGACGCTTTGCATTGCACTTGATGATGTATGGCTTGGATGCAGCTGCTCAGCCATGGAAACCCATTCCATGAAGCTCTCTGCTGAAGCACTGTTCTTGAGCTAATCTGAAGGCCACATGAAGTTTAAAGGAATTCACTGAGCTCCTGAGAGCGACCCATTCTTTCACAAATGTTTGTAAAAGCAATCTGCATGCCTAGGTGCTTGATTTTATACACCTGTGGCCATGGAAGTGATTGGAACACCTACTTCTGATTGTTTGGATGGGTGAGCGAATACTTTTGGCAATATAGTGTTTCTATTAATTACATTACATTACCTGTAAATAGAGGTTTCCAGTGAAATGTTTTGCAAAGGCATTTTTCAGAATAATTTTTTCTCCCACTCTGAGCTAGAAATCTCCCCTTCATTATTGCCTACATACACCAAACTTTCAATTTTATTCCTATCTATGTACTGAAGGGTTATCCAAAGGGGTTTGTTCATGTATCCTTCATAACTTGATTTATAAAACAATAATTTTGTAAGATGGGGCTTTTTTCTGTCTTCTGATTTAAGACGTGATATAAAGACAGATCCAAAATTCCTTCTGCAAAAACATTTGACACTAATATGTCAACAAAATGAAACAAGGACTTTGAACCTGGATTTATTCAAAATTCTGATTTCTTTTCAGGAAGTTAATGCAAATTTCTGCATTTTTAACCATTCATTAGCATATTTAAACATCAAAATTCAGAAAACATGTAATAAAATAGAAATAATTATCTCAATGTATGTAACTGGACTAGTTTCATGGTTTTATCTGCTATTTGAAATTGGTTTCCCTATTCTCCTATACTATTTTCACTGATACATGGCTTTCACTTCAATTGTATATCTTGCTTTGAAGGTGACAAACTATGATTTTCTGCTCTAAATGTGCTAAGCCTTCTGAGGTAACAGTTTGTATTTGGAGGCCTTGCTAGTACACTTACCATGTAAAGTAAGAGTGAGGAGAACAGCTAAATATATTCTGGCCATGGTGTCACCACAGAATGTCTATGTCATCTCCTGGATATTGTCATAGGATACCCCAAAGGAGGCAACCAGGGCGCCTCACATTCATAAGCAGTGAATGACCTTACTTGTCTTGCTTTTCTTGGGAAAACACATTGAGATAACCCCTAATCCACATTAAAACTTATGATGACCCCAGCGATCCAGGTCCCAGCTCAGCCCCAATGTTTGGAATGACACATGATTGAGGTTAGTCCGCTTGTGAGTGCATATCTATAGCAACTACACAACAGAAACACACGCACACACACCTGTAATCTGTGTTATTATTGGTTCACTTACAGCACGGACAAGGAGCTAATCCTTCAGCTTGACTGGCTGTAGTTTTTTTCTGGGTTTGGTTAGGTAACAGAGGCCCTTCTCCTCTGTGTCCCTCGTCCATTCACTCGGCTGTGATCCTCTGTGTGTCTGACCCTCTGCTGTCCACTGGAACCTGCTGCTTATAATAGCCTCCTCTGAGTCAGCCATTAATATACATATATGTGGTGCACAGTATCTGAGGCATGTTCCCTTGTTGCCAGCATGAAGGGATGGACCACAAGTGAAAGAGTCAGTGTTTAACACTTTATGTTAGGGGCAAGTCATTACATTGTACTGCTGTTTTAAAACCCCTTGAAGTTGTTCATGTTTTCCAACTACCAAATTAAACTGTTACTAATACACAGTAAATGCAGAAACAGATAAATTAAGAATGGCCCAAAGTTTCCTAACTCTTCCTTGTATTTGAGAATATAGCTGTCTCATTATTTTTTTATTAAGCAGGTCATTTAGAAAGTAACTAAATGCTGTACAGAAAATTTTGAGGTTCTTCACTTGAGAAATTAGATTTTAGTTAGTAACTTGTAATATTATGTACACCATAAATCATTCAATCAAGTTAATTCAGTGCAGCAGTGTGAGTTCCCCTACGGTTTAAAAAAAAAATGTGAGTTAACTGAACTTCAGTTGATCAGTTAGCTCAAAGTCATTTTATGGATTATGAAAATGCAAAACCAGATTAATTAATTTAACTGTAAGTGAGAACAAAAAGCTCAATAAATATAAGATATCAAGTTGAACCAACAAGTCACATAGACAACAGGCTTGCTTTCTTTTTACATTTTCTAAATTATGTTTCTTCTCCAACTTACAACCTTCAGCTGTTCAGTACAAACCTAGTTGCTACAAACTTGGTTACAATGAAATACATGATAGGTTTATGGATGTAGGAAGGATTTTTAATACTAATTTTTGGAATGATTACAATAGCTTTGATTATTACCAAAAGACGCAACTGCAACTTTAACATGTATTAAAGACATGCAACGTCATCATGTCTGTTTTCTTAAATTAGGAAATACAAGAGTGTCTGAAGAATTTTAACTCTAATGTTGTCCTTGAAAGTCAGCTTATATGTTAGTATTGTTTTTTAGAAATTTTATTTAATAAGTTGCATGAACTCACATCTGTTTTTTCAATCAGCTTATCTTTTTAAGTCACAATTCCTTAAGATATAAAAATGAATGTTTTTCAGATCCAAAGTAACTACATCCCTTTTGACAGTGTGGTCCACAGAAGCATTTTTCTGCCTAATGAAAATTTTTAATTTGGATAATTACACATATTTTGCTGGCACTCCTTTGTGCGCGGCGCTAACTTTGCAGATTTATAGTACATCTACTTATTTTGCACATCAAAATTTTGCATACAAAACATAGGAGTTGTATACCAGATAATGAGGATCTTAAATGACATCAGTAAAAGCAAAAGAATGACACCACATTCTTAATAACTGAAACAGTGTAAACATGTGCAGATATACATAATGAATGCTTTAATTTTAATTCTCAAGGTCATTTATCATATATTTGTACTCACTGCAGTAGTTTACTCCTACATCTGTATATCTAGACATTTGCTGAAGTAAAAATTGAATGCAATTTTTTTCATTTCTGAGTATTTTTAGTGATATAAAGGTTGCATATTTTACTAAACATAAAGGTAGAGAGTAGATTTTAATTACTTATTTTTGTCCAACTATTTTCTTACAGTAATTAATAATAATACATTTTCTATTTTTATATGGGATGCTGTTAATATTTAATAAATACATACAAAAATTCAGTATAAGTAAATATTCATATATTATAAATACATATGGAAATGAAATAAATATTGAAATAAATAAATAAGTCTTTGCAAAAAAATGATTTATTTATTATTAGGGTCCGAGCACCAATGGTGCGTAGGACCCTATTGTAATGCAAGGAATTATTATTATTATTATTATTATTATTATTATTATTATTATACTTTTTTCTACGGATGGGAAAATCGCATTTTTGGTGGCCTTAACATACTCGAAAACACATGAAACTTTGCACACACACATCAGGACCAGCGAAAAATTTGATATTTGATGGAACTTGTGTATGTGTGCGCCAAAATGGCTCCATAGCGCCCCCTACAAAGTTGAAAAAAGTGGTCACTAGGCCAAGCTACAAAATTTGGCAGGCATATGCACCACATCAGGACACACAAAAAAGTCAATCACGGCCATACTGTAAACGCAACAGGAAGTCGGCCATCTTGTGTTAATTGTGAAAATTTTGTGATGAACTCCTCCTAGGGGGTAAGTCCAAGAGACCTCAAATTTGGCCAGCATATGCAATAGTCCTTCATGATGAAAAGTTATCAAAGTTTTTTTAATAAGTCTAAGGGCGTGGCCATGGCAGCCCCCAAAAATATTGATCCTTCGCCATGAAACAGGAAGTGCTGTCTCACTCTGCTGAACATGCTCCAATCTGCCTGAAACTTTACATGTATGATCAGAGTCCAGCCCTGACAACATCCATATGGTAAGATTCATTCACAGTCATAGCGCCACCTTGTGGTACCAGGAAATAGGCATTTTTTTACACTTTGGTGTACTGTTCTTAGCAGGTTGATCATATTCACTTCAAATGTGCTGACATAAGCCTGAATATGTTGATGATGCATCCCAGTGAAAATGGTGACTCGTCATCAAAAGGTGTGTCTGTGGTGGTGCGGCAAATTT
Organism: Amphiprion ocellaris; assembly: GCF_022539595.1. Classification (NCBI taxonomy): domain Eukaryota; kingdom Metazoa; phylum Chordata; class Actinopteri; family Pomacentridae; genus Amphiprion; species Amphiprion ocellaris. The sequence continues at coordinate 13,086,591 of NC_072783.1, read as the reverse complement.
TGATGTTTCGACATGAAAATTGAACTATTTATATCTCAGCTATACATGATCTAATCTGGCCCAAACTTCACATGCTGGACACCAGGTCCCGTCTGAACACATTCAAACTCATAAATTCTGAAAAAGTTATAGCGCCACCTGTTGGTAACAGTAAGTTTTAGGCATTATATTTTCAGGTACTATGGCCCCAAACTTTGTGATACAATGCTTGAAATTGGTCAGCCAAGTCTTCACCTCTTGACATTCCCACACTGTAAAGGCTTTGACATTTCATGGATTGCTGTTGCCGTGGCAACCAAATATCACCGTGACAGACAAAGTACTTTTTGACAGGTTAGGAATACTCCAACGCTCACCAAAATTACCACACATATCACCATCAGTGACTGGAAAGACACTGCATGCATCTCAGCACTATATGTGCTATAGCGCCCCTAAAGCATTTTTAACAAACAGCCCCCGAAATGTGTTTAACCTACATCCACGAAATTTGGGAAGCATATAGAGCACATCAGGGTGCACAAAAAATCCTTTTGGAGTCACACCCTACGCCCAACAGGAAGTCCGCCATCTTGGATTAATTGTCAGAATTTTGGTGATTTTTGTCATATTCGAGAACAAATTCCTCCTAGGGGGTAACTCCAGGAGACCTCAAATTTTACCAGTATGTACAACAGGTATTTGTGATCAAAATGTATCAAATTTTTCGTTATAAGTCTGAGGGCGTGGCCACGGCAGCCTCCAGAATTTTGATGGTTCGCCATTAAACATCAACTGCTGTGTAACTATCCTCTGCATGCTCCGATCTGCCTCAAACTTTACATGTGTGATCACAGTCCACCTTTGAAGACATCTATAGACCAATATACAGTCAGAGTGATAGCGCCACCTGTTGGATGGACAGGAAATGCTGTATAACTAGCCTATACATGCTCCAATCTGCCTGAAACTTTACATGTGTGATCAGAGTCCGGTCCTGATGACATCCATAGAACAATATCCAGTCACAGTCATAGCACCACCTAGTGGATGGACAGCAAGTGCTTGGTACATGCTCCAATCTACCTGAAACTTTACATGTGTGATCAGAGTCCAACACTCATCACATCCACTGACCAAAATACACTCTCGGTCGCAGCGCCACCTCGTGGACATGCTTGGATTCGGTGACCAGCAAGGATGCGAGGACCCATTCAACGCTGCTTGCAGCTTTAATTGCATTTATATTTGTTCATTTATATATTCATACATCATTTATTTATGTCAAAATTAATTTAAGAGCCACAGATTACAGTTTTATTAAATATCAAATACATATATACATGAAATGGATCTGAAATAAATAGAAGTACTCAGTTGACCAAATGCCTCTTATAATAAGATAAGACAAGATTTATTGCTGCCACGCCAGGACAAATTTACATTCCAGCAGCAACAGCAGCAAGATTTTTCGTGCTGCAATAAACACATGTATCATAGTAATAATATGTACAATATGTACAAGGTGCAAGATGCAGCAGCGCAAATATTGCTGTGCAAATTTTATTCTAATATCATTATTTCAAATAAATACCAATTTACTTCGTTATTACGTTTATTAATATACTTATCACACCAATCATTATTTCAGGATTTTTTTCATAGAAGTGTTCACTTATTTATTTCAGTTGAATTAAATTGCTTCATAAACTCATATGGGTGTTTAGGTGGAGCATTAAAACCTGTCAATGACCGTGTACTCTCTGTGGGTAGCGACAGTGAGCAGTTATCGCGAGATCCCGCAGAATTCCAGGGTCTTGTGCTCGGTCTGTGCTCCCCCTCGCTCCGTGGGGAAAGAAGAAAATAAACGTATTGCTGCTAACCAGGCTAGCTATGGAACCAAACCCTAAATACTCCTTGTGCCATCTGTGACTGGCTAAGAGGCGCTTGCCCTGCACACGGCGTTTCTTCCTGGGAGAAAAGCACCTGAAGCGTTTGTATTTTCGGTCCGACTCTTCTTTAAAAGTCAAGTTGAAGACGCCAGTCAAGAGAGGATTTCATTAGCTAGCCTATCTGCGTGCTAGCTAACTGGGCTAACCGTAGCCTAGCAAAGGAGCACTGGATGAAGTTCGCATGGAGTGACTGCTGCGAATGGGATAGTAGCCTGCTGTCTGCCTGCAAGCATTCTTTTAAGCTGGGTCCTTCACATGGAAGTCTGTTGTTACTTCATGGACACTCTTGACCTGGAGCTTGAAGGCGATAACTGTTTGTAAATGTTGTTTTTGTGAGTTGCGCCATCACATTATTGATCGGGAAATCCACTCGCAAGCTAACAGGATATTAGCCACCTTCTCGCCACTCCGCTTTGTGGTTGTAGGCCATGGACTGAAAAGCATTCATCACTGCTTAAGTGATGAGAAGGCAGGCTTGATGGCAGCTAATTATTTATTGGGAGGCAGCAATTGGATGCAGTTAAAGAGACAAAACATGCGTTTGCTTTGAACGTTGTCCCCGAACAATTAAACCCGTTTGATCTTTTTTCTTTTTTACTTGAAAATGCATCGGAGTGCTGGAGCTTTTACTAAGTTGGGATAAAGGAGACGCACAAGAAAACAGCGGGATTACAACTCCATTGCTGATAAAGGTCCTCCAGATAAATTACTCCAGATAGTTTTAAAAGAGGTGAAATATAATGTCTTCCGGCAAAGAAAACCCTTGTAGGAAATTTCAGGCGAACTTCTTCAACAAAAGTAAATGTCAAAACTGCTTCAAACCACGGGAGCTGCATCTATTGACTGACCAGGATTTGACCCAGGTGAGCAAAAACTGTCAATACAAAAATATATTCCCATAGTGTAAATGCTTTTAGTTGACTACCAGCTGAGATAATCCTCTCCAACACCTACTGTAGCTGCCAAACTTTAGAAAGTGAAAAATGATTGTTGACTGCAAGCTGTCACCAGCTGATCAAGCTTTTGAAACTGTAGAATGACAGCTACGTCCTTGTAACGTGCTACTATAGCTACTATATTTTAAACTGATCAAAGCCGGACACAGGTATCGAGGCTGAGTTGTATTGATGAGCATGGTGTCATTGAATATATGTGATGCAACAGTACAGTTACAGCCCTGCTGGAGGTGAAGTTGAGCCTGACTATTTATTGCAGCTGAATCTGATGTCATCTATGGTTTCTTCACTTCTTCTTTGCACTTTATAGCTGTTTTCATGAAACAGATTGGTGAAAGTTGAGTCCTTCAAATCAGAATTGCTACATTTGCTGTCCAGCATTGTGATTGATTGTGTAACCTTCAGCTGTTGTTTATCGATAATTGTTTGTTTTGACTGTGTTTTTCTCTGGCAGACTAGTGAACACTATGGGAGGTTAATGGAGACCTTAGTGAAGACCAGTCAACATGACTGGAACAATGATAAAGTGAAGCTCCACTCAGTGATGTTCATATCATGAGCAAGTTTTTGAGTCTCTCTTTCTGTCTCTCAGATCATTAGTTTAGTCTGTTGTATCCTGTAATTGATCCCAGACGATGAGGCCCAGATGGGCCCTTGAACGGGGTTTAAGAGCCAAACAGCAACGTCAGCATCCTCTTGTGCTCTGTGAGTGTGTGGGGGCGCACATTTGCTTTCTTTCTCAAAAGTGTGTTTGGCTTTCTGCTCTGAGTTTGGTGTTGGTTAACCCTTCATACGCTTAAGTCAGGATAGACAGGTTATGTTTACCTCACTTCCTCTAATCTTCCTGTGACCTGGCCCACGCTCTTTCCCCACAGCCTGTAGAACGACAGAACCATAGAGGCTTACTACTCTGGTCTTCAAGAAACATATGCCATCAGTCCTCGCTCATCACTGCTGTCCCAGTCACCCACAGGCGTTTGAAAATATCTCCAGTCTGTCAGCTTTCCAGTTTGCTGGGAGCTCAGTTGCACAAGCAGGTTTTGTAAGGATTCTGTCTGGGCAGTTCTCAAACCAGTTAGCGCCACACACCAGGCCATTACTGACCTAAAGCTGTATTATGTAACACCACGTAAACAGTGTTAAACTTCTAAGCCTTGTTCAGCAGGTCCAAGATGAAGGTCAGGATTTCTAAAATTGTTCTAATATTAAACTGATACAGGCTAACTAAGGAGATGAACTCAATAACCCAGTGAAAGGGAAAGCTCCAGTAAAGTTGTGTAATGCTGTTAAATCACCATGAAAAGGTGATTTAGCTGAGTGAATGTAAGTCCTAAATTAGATGCAAGTTATTCAGAGCTTAAAAGGGGGGCTAGAGATTGAAAATTCAACTTTGAAACAGATAGCCCACATTGAAAAATTATGCAAAAGGAAGAAAGCTGAATGTCTGAAGGACAGTGTCCAATATAAACAATCTCTCTGTTTAACAGGACTAGAATAAAAGGTGGGCTGGGGAGAGGATGCTCTGAGAGCCGGAGTGAATTCTTTCATTACAGTCAGTTGGCTACAAAAGAAGGTTTTTTTTTTTGTCCCCACAAGTTCTCAGTCTGTTGTCACAGTTTTCACCAGGTCATATGAATAATTTGTCCTCACAGAGTGGAGATGGTGGTCCGGCCTGCTGTTCACTCCTCATTGGAAAGAAGTAATCACACTATCTGGGACAGGTGGTGGGAGGCAGGACAGTGATGGAGGATACAGGCAGGCTGAAGTTTACACGTACGTGGGAGAGACGGAGAAAGACAGGCAGGGATGTGATAGGGCTTAAGGAGTGGGAGCAGGAGTCAGAGGAAGTGTGGGGTTGGGAAATCAGAGTAGAGTTTCCTTGAGGCTGCTGTTCAGCATCCCACTATTTGAGGTTATGAGCAGGCCTATAGCTTTAACATGTACCAAATGCTCCAGTGCAGTTACTGACTGAAGGCTGTACCTAATGCCTAATAGGCCACAGTTCATTCTTACAGTTTTTTCACAACCAACACAGTTTTTTCTGTGTGAAGGATCACTGTTGTGATAATGGGATGATATTCACAACGATCCACTGGTGTCACACCCAGCTGCGTTTGTTTTTGTCACCCACAAGCTTGGATAGTGAAAACAGCACACTGGCTAGAATTAACCTGCTCTTTGGAGTTCCCGTTAGAAGTAACACCTGTTTTGGTCTTTGGTCCACACTAAAGATTGTGTTTTCCTCTTTGAAAAACACAGCTCATAAAAATGCTAGGTTGAATAAACAGATATGTGTTGTCACTGCAAGAGCTTTCCACAGGGAATAGCAACATGTTAAGAAATGGTTCCCCTACCTGCATTTCATATAGAAAAACCAAAAAGCTCCTGGGAGAGGGTTTTAGCTCAGAGACAAATGTTCTCAGGGGGGTAGTACGTTCTGAAGATTCAGCAACTTGTGGTGGGGTTTAAGTTTCTGAACATTTGTTGTAGGTAATGGTTTTCTGGTTTCTACCTACAATATCATAAAAAAATTTGGGCTTTTAATTTGTGGGTATCAATGGTGCAGTCTAAGTTTTATAAGTTTTACAATCAGTGATGAGCTCTGGGATATGCTGTTTATTGCTGCAAAGTGTGACATGGTGAGGGTTTTATTTGTTGTTTGTTTATTTTTTGTGTGTAATCTTCTTGGGTTTTGACTCTGCTGTTAGGGAACGCTGAAGAGCTGGACGAACTTTTACCTGTAGGAAAGTTGCTGGATGTTTTTGATAAATCATAGTTTCTGAGTCTTTTGGTGGAGAATTATATCGTAATTTTCAGGCTGGAGAAACTTTTAGGGACTTTTTTGAAGGCACTGACATCATATTGCCGGCGGAGGAGTGTTTCCGTGTAGTTAAGAAGCCAACATTCTGTCATCTGTCTCAGTCATTAGTCGTTGTGCTTGTCACTTAAACCCATCCCACAATACTATGGAGTCGATGATTTAATTACTTTTATGCTGCCAAATGCTGGCACAATTATGAAACTGACTCAAGGTCTGCCCAGGGATTACTTTTAGCCTGTGTGAGACAGCAGTTATGAGCTGTGATTAGCTGTGAATAGTTTTGCAGCCATCTAGCAGCAGATGTTAAAGAGAGAAAATATATTGGATGCAAAAATAATAAAAATTTTACTGCATTTCCGGTCCCAAACAACTGACATATGGGTTTGATTCACTGTCTCAATTAGAATCTTTTGACATTACAGCGCAACACTGGACTGATGTATGAGTGACCTTTGTTGCACAGTCTGGGGTTGTTGCACTTCAGCACCATTAGTACAGCACAGTAAACTGTGGTGGAGTGCAATGAACACAGTAAGCTAAGGGTTCTCTCAAACATTTCCTCCAGAGTTAAGGACTTGTTAAAGAAACCACAGGCAGCCCAAACTGACCGATCACTGTTGTTGTGTTCTCCACATAGTTTTCCCATAACAATTGTAGCCTCAGTAGGTAGTGCCATTTTTTGGTGCAGTATGCCCGTTAAAGCCATAGGCTAAATGCTTAGCATCAGTGCTTAACCCTAACTCTTAACACACAACTAAAAATCAGTGTTTATAGTTTCCGTATCTGTGTGGCGCTAAGGGTCTGCATGACTTGAATTTCCTCATCTACTACATATATAGGAATATTTCCATCTGTGTTGACTCCATTTATGCTAAACAAATCCCTGTGCTGATCTGTGCCTGTCACATGGTCAAAAAATTTCAGAGTGCTATGCTGAAAGTGTCGTCTAAAAATGAGCACAGTTATCCTTATGTTTAAGCTATGCTATGTCAGCCCCACTTGTGATTTCAATTGAGGGCAAACAACACATCTGAAGAACTTTTCTTCTTTTCATCACATGTCTACAAGAGCCGTCATTATAGTCCTTTAGTGCTTCCTTTTCATTGTCTATGTAAGCAGTCATGAAATGCATTCTGGTAGCATCGTAATGCATTTTGAGAGATGGGATGATGTGTTGCCCACTTCTCATCTGTATAAAATTGAGGTTTAGGTTACTTTATATAAATCAGGATTGTCTGGCCGTCGCTGAGTGCCTCTGAAAACTCCCAAAAAACTTTTAAACAATCCGTTGCTGATCTAAGATGACAGCTATTGCATGACTTATATCTTGCCTCAAATGTTTTCAGAAGAAAATTTTGCAAAACTGTTTTTGTAATGTAAGTAACAGTTTCCATACTAGCTGCTATGTTGGTCCAGTTTGAAATCCAAGAGCGAGTAAAACACATCTCATTCATTTCAATGAGACCGCTGCCTTTTAAAAGCAAGTGTGTCTCTTACAAATCAGCAGCTTTAGTGTGATTGTGGCCTGGGATGACAGTCTCTGGGAAAAGGGAAGCACACCTCCAGATTGAAGGGGTGGTTCTGGGGTGGTCAGAGCAGAGGGAGTTTGTGTGTTTTTCTAAGTGTGTGTGTGCTTTTCTTCCTCCTTTTTGAAACAGCTGGTCCCTGTTTACACTTATTTCCCAAATGGTTTTCCTTCTGCACTGTCCTGCTCTCAAGCTACATGACAGCAGGACACAAGTGACATCATTTATCATCCTTTGTCATATTCTCAGATTGCTTTGATTTATCAGCTGCACAGCATGTTGCCCCTGCAACATAACCTTTTAATGGGTTCAGCTCATCAAAACTGCCTTAATAGGCATGTCCATACAAGTTCAACCATACATGTATAGATTTATGGGGGGCATGCAGTGACATGGAGCAGTAGCAGAGTCAGTATTAGAATAGCAGACTAATAATTTGATCCTTTAACCTTCCAGCAGAGACATTTTAGGTTGGATTTGTGGATGTGGTGGGGGAGGAAGTGCTGGTATGGGAGCTGCTTGCTAATGGTTAACACTTGAAGCAAAAAGATTGTCAGTGTTAATGGAGAGCAAAGAGCAGTCATTTTAAAGAGCCTGCCTGCTTCCCAATGAGAGCAGGCTCTATGTTTATATGTTCAGAAATCCAGAAGTTAAATCTTGAGTGTCTGAGTCTAGATGTATTTGCAGTGTTTTTGACTATGCAGTCAGTCAGTTTATCATACTGGTTTCAACTGCTATAGGGAAATGGATAAAAAGAGGCATTTAAGCATGTCACCAACTACAGTTGATTACACCAAAAAGCTCACAAACTGGTTGTGTGTGGCTGCAAAATGCCCTGTGAAAACAGAGGCAACATCTGGATCCCAAAAGGCCTCGCTCTCTTATATTTACACCATATCTCCCAACTTCCCATCCCCCTCAGCTCACACTCTTCCAGTTTTAATGATTAGCTAAATTGCTGTTTTTTCCCCTCCTCTCCCCCTCTTTTACAGGCTAAACCTATTTATGGTGGATGGCTGTGTTTGGCCCCTGAGGGAACTGACTTTGACAATCCTATGCAGAGGTCCCGGGTAAGAGAATGCATTATGGTCCTGTATATTTGTTCAGTAAGATGGTTTGTACAAGCATGATTTATGTACATATATACGCAGACACTTTTCCCTAATTACCAGATATTTGTTAAATGTAAGTAGGAATACTGAACAAGCTGTCTCTGCAGCTACTTCTGAAATTAGGAAAAGTGAGGCTAAATGCTAATTCTTGTTTTAGTGTTATTGAGGAAGCAATGTGTCTATGCTTTTGTGACCCACAGAACC